>NC_081414.1:592565180-592865575 GCF_030272615.1 Cryptomeria japonica
AAAGAATGTGTGAGCAATCAATTGAAAAAAAAGGCCTGGATATGCAAAATCTTCTAGATGAATGTATTATTTCACCAAAGAAATTATCAACATGTATTGAGGAGTTGAGAGACTATATCCATAGTGCTAGAAGAGTCTACAAATATTGTATCTCTTGGCCAGCAACTGCAACAAAACACAAAGGTAAGATTGATGATATTGAAGATGAACTGACAAGTCTAGGCAGGTCTTTTGATTTGTTTAGTGATAAGGATGGTGAGAAAAGGAAAATAGTTAATTATCTTCAAGCTGAGATCCTTCTATTGCAAAGGCATAAAGAAGACTTTGTGAGCATGTTCTTAAAAGTTAAGGAAATTGGTGAAGTCAAGCTAGAGCATTTTTCAGCATTGCTTAAGAATGCAGTTGAGTATGAGAAGGAATCCAACTACTCTAGATAATTTTTCAAATTTAGTTCATTTGCTATTTGAGTGTAGAAGTCTTTCAGTGAGTATCAAGTTAGCTATACATTCTTGGGAAGTTCTTCTTCAGGATCTAAAAGAAAAATACAAATTTATATTTTCAAAGAAGAGCAGCTCAAAGTTTTGGTGTGATATTTAAGTTTTCACATTTTGGTTGTATATATCCATTCTTTCCTTCTATCTTTCTATCATCCTTTTCCCTTGATGTCAAAAGGGGGAGAAAGGAATATGATTTCAAGGAATGTTGATTTGAATAATTTCTCGAGTAAGGGGGAGTTGTGCAATCATGTTTTGAATATGTTTTGTCATCAATGACAAAGGAGGAGATTGTTAGACTTGTGTGAATAATGTTTTCATTGATGTCAAACTACCCATCCAGTTTGGACCAAATAGTGTATGAGGTTTGGACATTAGTCTGGATGTTATGGTTGTTGTTGTATACAAGGATTGTATGCAGTCGGTATGGATGTGTAGTTCAGATGTTGTGGTTTTGGTCAAAAGTTATTATGCAACATGCATAGTACTGGATGATGCCTTTAGAGGTTTCATTGAGTTCTCATTGATCCTAGTATCTCGATGTCAGGAGATCTCATTGATCCCGATATCAGTTATGTGTCTTGATGTTAGCAGTGTATTAGTGTTAGCAGTTTTGGTAATTATCATAAGTATCTCTTTGAGCTTCATGTTGTAGTTTTCTTGGTACACGTGGAGCCTACATTTTGGAAATATTGGGCTTGATCTTATAATTATGGGTTGGTATTCTTGGGTCTGGATAACCATATCCCTTTTTGGTAATTTCGGTATAAGCATTGGCAATTAGAGTATGTAAAGGAATCATGTAGAAGTATTGTGGAGGCCAACATGAGCATATTGATAATGTGTTAGGCTTGATTGACAAACTCTTTTGTAGTTGTGCCCTCTGGTATATATATATGTAGTAGTATAATGTAGAAGCAGAAGTAGTAGGATAATGCAAAAGTGGTAGTAGAAGATAGAAGAGAAAGAAATTGAGTGAGTGAAGGTGTGTCTGATATGCGAAAGAAAGTTGGAAGTGAGGATAGCAGTGTGTGTGAAGTGTGAGTTTCAAAGAACAAAGGAAGATAGTGCTGCAGTAGTGTAGTAGTCCTTTATTGGACTTGTTATAGGATAGTTGTACAGTGATCTCTAACTTGATCTGCGATAGAGTTTGTGACTTGTAATTTGCACCTAAACTTGGAACTAATTCCATGCATTTGGAGATGCAATGCTTCTTGGTTCAACCCTTTAAATTGTAGTGAGCATTTTGAGAGTTAGCTATCTCTTTGTATATCTCCAGTCAGTAGTTCAGCAATGAGCTATTTTTTTAATCTGGCAGTGAGCCACCCCTTCGTAAAAACAATTATAACTAGTTATATTCTCTTGAGAGTTAACACTCTCCATGGTTTTTCCCATTTGGGTTTTCCACATATAAAAATTGGTGTACATCTTGTGGTTTTTTTCTAATGTTAATTCTGCATTAACTACTTTATATTAGTCAAGTTTGTTTGATATTTTATGGATAGTTATAACTGGTGAAAAGTTTTCATTAATTTGTGGGAATACTGATTCAACCCCCCTATGAGTATTTTGTGATGAATACTAAGAGGGGGGGATGAATTAGTATGCCAAAAATCTTTGTACTTAAACGCTTTACTAGTCTAGCAGTAAGCCAGTAAAATAGTTTAGCAAACAAACTGGTTAACACACATGCAAACCAAATAGAAAATAATGCATTCACCCACAGAAGCACAATCACCATAACAGGAGATTTTGATGTGCAAATCCAAATGGGAAAAACCATGGTGAGATGAAACTCACAAGTAACTATCTGTAGAATAGGAACCAGACCAGTTAAGGTCAGGTCGGTTAAGGTCATACAATGTTCTTTACCAGAACAGATCCTGTTAGGCATCTCAATCTTTGTTAGGAGATAAGTCTAATTAAAGACTACCTTTCTAGAGGATTTTAGATCTACAGATGTGAACCATCTTGTTAGAGGATTTACAAAAGGCTTTTTGGGCCTACCCAGTTAAGGGCTTCAGACTTGTTGAAGATGTGAGTAATCAACAAGTGAGTGATCTAGCAAATATCATAGATTGCTTGGTTAGATCCTTGATAGCTCATCCCTAATGCATTCCATAATTTCTTCAATCTCCAACACATTCACACTCTACCTTCTCTCATAGATCTAAACTTCTCTTCTATAAATCACACTTACAAAAACTCATCAACCACCTTAAACCCTCGCAACAACCTAAAACCCTAGATATGATGTCCTTATAAAGGAATTTGATTTCATGTTGGTCCAATAGGATTACAATACAATTTCCTAGGTTCAATGCATCTAGACATATTTGGTAACATGACACAAAAAGCACCGTTAGAGTGTCGGCACCGCAAAACAATCAGTGGATGGTAACTCATCACAAAATGTTGGTTGGTAACTCATCATAGAGTATTAGCGATGCATACAAAATATCGATTAAGTAAAATATCAGTTGCCAGTTTGACAAAATGAAGACTGGGAAATATGAGTTGTGCCGTTTCATTCCTTCATACCAGTTGAGATCCTTGAACTGCTTGGGGTCTTCATACCGCTTGAGATCGGTAAACACTTTCTGCAAAACACCAATAGTCTAAAGACTATAATACATCATACCGTTGGAACAAATACCAGTTGAGCTTTAACTCAAACATACAAAAAGTGATCTCAAATCAAGTGTGTGTCCATCAATGACAATCACAACATCAATCATAAAAAATGCCAACAATATCCCCCTTTGGCATTGATGGCAACACTTAGGAAATTTTTGACATCTAAGTGTTTTACAACAAAAATATGCCATAATCAAAATTACTCCCCCTAAGCATATACACCATCCCTTTTGCAGAAAATACAATGTCTACTACTCCTTAATAGAAATAACATGAAAGTATACATCAAAACATCAAAATTTATATACTTCTCCCCCCTTGCCAACAATGACAAAAACATTGCAGACTAACTCCTATTTCATTAGTATTAGAATAATAAGTGTTTATGACAGTAAAGAGTAAAACTTGTGAAAAACTGATTTAAAGTCCTACAAAAATTGCTTCATGGATAAGGACCATGAGTCAAGTAGGGAGGTAGCCACCTCTTTCTCTGTCTACATCTGGGAGACTTGTTCTTCCATGGCAACTATCATGCTCATCTCTTGAGTGACCATTAGGGTATCAAGATTTAGATAGCATTTCTGGAGAATTTGTAGTCTTGGCAGTAGGACCAATTGAAGATCCTCCAAATTTCATGTTCGGTTGCTTATCTCTGCCTCTAGTCTTGAAGACTGAAGTTGAAAATGGTGAGCAATGTGGCCATATGTGGAGAAGGAGTCATATGGCATCTTGAAGGTGTTAGTAAATGACTACACATCAGTTTGCAGTTTGTCCTTCTGAGTGAGCACATCATCACAAAATAAATGAGGCTGACAAATCTTGTTGAGTAGTAGATTTCCCTCATTCATTGCATCTCTAATGTCCTTCTGTGCCTTTTAAAGATCAAACTGGAGCTCTGTTAACTTTCTCACCAAGGCAGTGTCCAGAGCCTTTTGATGTTCCTTCTTGGCATTTGCTTTTGCAACCTCTTCCACGCTTTGTACCTAGTCTTCTACAACTGTGCATAGGAGCTTCAATTGTGCAAGTGAGGAATCGGTACTGGGAAGGTTCATACTGGGTATCAAACCAGTAAGAGTGTCCACCGCAGCTTGGATCACATCTTGCTCCTTTTTCCTCCTTACCACTTCCAGGCGTTCTTGAGCAACCTTAATGCTCTACAGCAACTCAAATTCATTTGCGGACTAGAGGTCAATGGGACTAGTAATGCCAACTAGTTTAGCCTGACTACCGGTTTCCATTGGGGTCTCCACCTGTGTGCTCTTTACCGCTGCTTCCTTGTCCTTGGCTTTTTGCTTATCTTCTTGAGCCTTCCTCTGCTCCTCTTCTTCTTTGTTTCTTTTCTCTTCTTCTTATCTCTTCTCTTCATCTTTTCACTTCGTCTCTTCTTCATCCTTCTTCTTCTCCTCTTCCTTCTTCCTCTTCTCCTCTTCCTATTTCTTCTCTTCCTCTTTCCACTTCTCCTCTTCTTTCTTTTCCTCTTCCTTCTTCTTCTTCTCTTCCTCTTGTTTCTCATTTTGCTCTTCTCTTCTATTCTTCTCCTCTTCTTTTCTCTTATACTCTTCCTTTTTCCTATTTTCCTCCTCTTTTCTCTTATCCTCTTCCTCTTTCTTCTTTTTCTCCTCTTTTCTCTTATCCTCTTCCTCTTTCCTCTTTTCCTCTTCTTTTCTCTTATCCTCTTCATCTACCTGTTTCTTCTTTTCTACTTCTTGTTGCTTCTTTTATTCTTCTGCCTGCTTCTCCTATCCTGTTCCTTCTGATGGTGTACCCTGAGTAACATTTTCACCATCTAAGGAGTCAACATCAATGGGGTCCATTTGTTATGTGACCAGTTCTCCTTCACTGTTATACACCTCATCCAGTTTGCCAGTTTTTTGTTCTTACTTAGCTTTCCTGTTGGCTTCAGCCACTTGATGCATCTTTAGAGCTTCTTGAGAATGAGTACGTGTATCTTTTATCACTTCATGAACCTTTCCCTCTAGTAACAGGAGTCTTCTTCTTCTCATGAAGAAGAGGCCTTTGTATTTATTCATAACTTTGAAAAGTTATGAATTTAATACATCAGGAAAATATTGAGCAAATATTTCCTCTCTCATTTCCTGTTCCTTTTTTATGGCAACGTGCCATTCATTATCTAAAGAATTATACAAAGAATCCAGTGTCTCAGATCTAATTTCTGAAGGCAACCGGTCATTAACACACAAATACTTAATGATTTCCTGTTCAACTTCTTCCTTTTCATCATCATTGAAGTCATCAAAACAATCAATTAAATAATTCAACAATTTTTTTCTAATATTCTTTATAGTTCTTTGACAATGTGTCAAAGGTTTGTAAGAAGAAATATCAATATTTACTAGTGCAGATGATGTCGGTTCATTCTTTGTGTTTTTCCTTGTTTGCCTAGTCTTCTTAGGCAGTTCTTCTGACACAATTTCTTCTGAGTCCGATGTATTGCTTTTTGTCTTCCGCTTCCTTTCAAAGACTTTGGCAGGTGCCGCTTCCGATTTCTTCTTAGCTAGTGACCGCTTGGTCACTTTGGGACTAGCTGCACTAATTGGTGCCGATATTGAAGGCACTGCCTTTCCTTTCTTTTCTAAGGGTTCTACAACCATTGTAACTCTTTCCAAATAGGTGTCGATTATCTTTGCCTTAGGATCAAGGGGTGAGGCGATTAGGGTAGAGGCATACCCATATAACATGTCATTCATTACCTCATAGCCCATAGGCTCCACTATTAGGGCGTAAACCCTAATTTGCCTTTTACAGTTTTCGGTCTTCTGCCGACTGACGGGTATCTCATACAAGTTTAGGTCTTTTACCGGTGTCAATCGGGGGTTTGAGATATTTCATCGTTTAATACCCCTAAGCTTTTCTAATGCTTAGTTTGTCAGTTCCATGATTTCAACACTAGGTGTAGAAACCGGTTCTTCATGCAACACCACTGGTTTCTTTTTCCAGGTTTTGTTCATATCCGCTTGAATAGTTTCAATATCAATCTTTCCTTCTGGAGTGACCGATATGTTCTTTCTTATTCTGTAGAATCTAACAATGTGACCCAGTTTGTTGCAATGATAGCAGACCATTCCAGGTGCTCTCCATGGTCCTTTATTCATGTTACCATTCTTCCTCCTGCATGTTGCAACAGTGTGACCATGACAATGACAAATCAAACAGTTTTCTCTCCATCCAGTTGCCACTTGATAGCCACCGCTTCTTGACTGATGATTAAAGGTATTAAACCGGTTGGGATTTTGGTTCACAAAAGGTTCCAGACCAACTCCTTGAGTCCTCTAAGGATATCTTCCAATGTTGTTCATAACAGACCTGCATTTGGATGCTCTATTCCCAAACTTGTTGCATGCATAACAATTACCATTGAACTTATTGGATCTAGGTACATTGTTTATAAAGTAAGGAAAATTATTGTAGGCTTTGCTCCTACACACATTAGCAGTATGTCCTTCTTTAAGATAGTTAAAGCAAACAGGTTTGAACTTTTTCTTACCTTTACCTTTGAATGCCGGTTGCTTCTTCGATGCTTCAGCATTTGCACCAAAGGTCTCACCTTTCTCATGACCAGAGTAACCAAGTCCATCAGTATCCTTGACAGTTTTGGCCGATTCAAGCTTTTTCTCTAGCTTAACAGTACTTTTGTTGAACTTAGCAAGTATTTCCTTTGACTCAGAGAGTTCTTTGGAAATAGCAGCAATTGTTTCCATCAAGTTTGCATCCTCAGAGATGGCTATGTTCAATTCTCCTTCCATGTCTTCCTTTTCCACTTTTCTTTCATGGAGTTGAGCGGTTAGGGCATTGTTTTCTTGTTTTAACTTGGAGATCTCAGGATCTCTGTCTTTTACAAGATCTTCAGCTTTCCTCTGGATCTCAAGCTCTTGACACATTCGGATAGTCAATCTTTCCAACTCCTTTCTTAGGTTGGAATTGGATTCATTTAGCTTTTCTACTTCTTGAATTAGGGATTCCATGTCTGCTTCATTAGAGGAACTATTTTCAGTTAGCTCCATCAGTTTTTCAACATGTTCTCTCCTTTTTGCTTGAGAGGCCTTATATTTGACCATAAGTTCATCATAGGCTTGCTCAGACTGAGTGAGCTGATGAGTAAGTTCCCTGACAGTGTATTCCCCCATATCTCTTTCTGAGTGGTTAGACTTATAGAAAGGTAGGCTCTGATACCAATTGATGAATACTAAGAGGGGGGGTGAATTAGTATGCCAAAAATCTTTGTACTTAAACACTTTACTAGTCTAGCAGTAAACCGGTAAAATAGTTTAGCAAACAAACCGATTAACACACATGCAAACCAAATAGAAAATAATGCATTCACCCATAGAAGCACAATCACCATAACACAAGAGATTTTGACGTTGAAACCCAAATGGGAAAAACCACAGTGAGATGAAACTCACAAGTAACTATATGCAGAATAGGAACCAGATCGGTTAAGGTCATACAATGTTCTCTACCAGAATAGATCCTGTTAGGAATCTCAATCTCTGTTAGGAGATAAGTCCAATTAAAGACTACCTTGCTAGAGGATTTTAGATCCACGGATGTGAACCACCTTGTTAGAGGATTTAAAAAAGGCATTTTGCGCCTACTCGGTTAAGGGCTTCAGACTTGTCGAAGATGTGAGTAATCAACAAGTGAGTGATCTAGGAAATAGCACAGATTGCTTGGTTAGATCCTTGATAGCTCATTCCTAATGCATTCCAGCATTACTTCAGTCTTCAACACATTCACACTCTACCTTCTATCAAAGATCTGAACTTCTCTTCTATAAATCACACTTACAAAAACTCATCAACCACCTTAAGCCCTTGCAACAACCTAAAACCCTAGACATGATGTCCTTATAAAGGAATCTAATTTAATGTCGGTCCAATAGGATTACAATACAATTTCTAGACATATTTGGTAACATGACACAAAAAGCACCGCCAAAGTGTTAACACCGCAAAACAATTGGTGGATGGTAACTCATCACAGAGCATTACCAGTTCATACAAAATACCAGTTGCTGGTTTGACAAAATGAAGACTAGGAAGTATGAGTTGTGCTGCTTCGTTCCTTCGTACTGCTTGAGATCCTCGAACCTCTTGGGTTCTTCATACTGCTTGAGATCGGTAAACACTTTCTACAAAACACTGATAGTCTAAAGACTATAATACATCATACTGGTTGGAACAAATACCAGTTGAGCTTTAACTCACACATACAAAAAGTGATCTCAAATCAAGTGTGTGTCCACCAATGACAATCATAGCATCAATCATAAAAAATGCCAACATTTTGGTGCTTTCAATCTCTCACAACATAATTTTAAGAAGCCTATACTTTTAAAATGTGGAGGGCAAGAGTGAAGGTAGGAGTGAGGGTTTCAAGGGAGGCCGAAGGAAGAGAAGATGAAGAAGATGATAATGATGATAATGGGTTTCCTTCCTCCTATTAGTGCATGTGTTGTGAATCATGAATTTGATTTGGGGGACCAATGGGTCAGGGGTGTCTTTGGTGGCCTACAGGCTCTTTTGAGTGCTCTTTTTCTTGTTTTCTTTCTCCACTCAGAGTGGATGTTCTATCTTCATTGTGGGCTGCTCTTTGAGGCTCTCCTTTGGTGGAGACTTCTTCTTTCTTGAATATTCACCCCATTTTTTTGGATTGGAGCATAAGTAGAGTGGATGCATGGTGATTGGGGTTTATTTTTCCACTTCTGCCTTCATTTTGGAAGGTGTTGGCATCTTAGAGGGGTTGTGGCCCTTGGTCGTGACGCCTTTGACTTCTTCTTTGGGGCCTTGTCTACTTATTTGGGTTATGTACTTTCTCAAGTCTCTGGGCTCATTCCTCTCTATGGAGATGTTAGTTGAGGGTTCTTCTTTAGGCCTTTCAATGGAGGTGGTCCTATTCTATTTTTAGGTGGAGATAAGGGTGGCTAAAGATGATGTGTCTTGTTGTGCTAGGGTTTCCGATGCTCTTTGTTTTAGTGGTTCCTTTTGTTTTGTTTCAAAGGCTACTCTTGAGGTGGAGTTTTGGGAGATTGGAAATCTTGGTCTTGTTTTCAAGTCTTTTGAACTATTCAAGGGAGATTTTGTTTGTTTTCTCTTGCACATATTCATGTTCTCGCACATTGTTCTCTTTGAGGGGATGGTTGAGTGGTTTGGTCCCCCTGGTGTTGTTTGAAGTTCTTTCTCCGTGGGTTGTTTTGAATGTTCATATCTTTTTTGGCCCTTTGGTTGGCTTCCCATTTATTTTTTGGCTTCTTCCTCAGCATATTTGGTCTTCTCTGGTTATTTATATTGAAGTGGTCCTATCTTCTTTAGAGTTGAATATGGATGGTGTTGGATTTGTCCTATCTTCTATTGAGGTGAAGTTGTTTGTTGCAGTTGATGCCGGGAAAGGTTGTTGAGGAGTTGATGGTGTATTGTCTCTTAGTTGTTTGGGGACTGAGATTGGCCTTTCTATAGAGTTATCTCCTTTCTCTCCTATCGAGGTGGAGAGAGTGGAGGGTATTTCTTTCTCTGTTATGTTCATCTTCAAGCTTAAGGCTTTGAAAGGGTATGTTTTCCCTCTAGTTGTTCCTTGTAAGGTGAACCTATTTTCTTTTGAGGTGGAAATGGATGGTGCTAGATTTATCCTTTCTCCTATTGAAGTGGAGTTGGTTGTTGCGATTGTTGTTCAGAGGTGCTGGTGGGAAGCTGATGGTGCCCTATTTCTTGGATTTATGGGAAAAAAGGATAGTATTTTATTTGGTTTCTCTCCTTTATCACCTATTGAGGTGGTGATCTTGGAGGGTATTTTGAGCTTTTCTCTACTCATTCTCAAACTCAAGGTTACGGGAGCCTTTCAAAAACCCATTGTTTAAGGTTGTGGGAGCCTTGTAAAACCCACTCTCAAGGTTGAGGGAGCCTGAAAAACCCTATGTATTTTGTTTTTCTTAGGGATAGGTTGGATACTAGTAGTTTTCAAGGGCCCAATTTAGCTAGTGTTTGTTTTTGGTTAGGGTTCATCTTTGAGGTTCTTTGTGGACCAAAGATTCTATTACAGGTTATGAGAGCTTGGGAAAACGCTTCATGTTGGCTGAGGGTGCCTGAAAAATCCCTTGTTCTTTATTTTTGAGGTTTATTATTTGTTGACTTAAACCCTTTGCTTGGACCAGTATGTTTTATAATGCTTTACACTTGATGTTTGGTTGGAATTTGGTTTGTTGTGGCTTCTCTCAATTTTGTTTATGCTTTGTGTAGTCTTTGGCTTTTGGGATCTCGATGCTCGTAAGTCCAGAAGGCTTCAGGTCCTTTCTAAAACCTATTGTTCACTTCCATGTAGTCTAGTTCATTATACGATGAGAGTTCTTAGATTGTAAGGGTTTCAGGGACCCTTCAAAACCTGTTTTATAGTGATAAAAAATAATCTCTCACAACTTTAACGACATCAACAACAATAGTTTTCTAGAAATTTTGAAATAAGGTAGGGAGAAACCCATTCAAATGAGGGGCGAAACCCATTCAAACGAGGGGCTTTGAAGGTAGAAAAGGAGAAAACAACACTTGTAATCTCCTCTAAAGAAGAAACTTTTTGTAGATCCATGTTATCATTGCCACTCAGAAAATGAGGAAAAAATTCTAGAAGGTTTTCAAAACAAGAGAAATCCAAGTTTGAGTTAGGTAGAGTTTCTTTGGAAAAGGATCTATTGACAAAGCTATGTCATCTTATTACAACTTCTCCATTTTTTTAGAGGAAAGTTTACTAAGAAGATTTCTTTTCTTATGCTTCATAGCTAATTGGTGAAAAAAAATTGTATTAAAATATCCTTCTGACAACCATTGAATTATATCAAGTTTATATTCAACGATATAAAGTCAACATGTTGACATATGGAATCAAGTTCTTGAATTTTATTACTAATAATTTTTTGTCATTGAATTTGCATCTTTTGCTAGTTTTATAAGCTTAATGCAAGATAATCTTGTAATAAAAATTAGACAATACTGAACTAAATGAAAACAAAACTTCAATCACTACCTTACAATTTTTCTATCTATTATTGAGTTCAAGATGAAATGATTTTAACAAAGTACAAGTTGCGACGCTTCATTCAACATTTAATGACATTCTTAAAAAATTAATGTCTCATTTTCCTACTTTTACTCCTCTTTGGTCAATATCTAGATAAGTGAATTTACTTAAGACTTCCACTGACCAAGAGAATACTAGGAAGTAAGACTACTTCTCAAACACATGACATAATTTCAAGCCACATGATACCAATTTTAGAAAAAATTATATGAATGTTATGGTTTATTACTACAAAGAGTTTGCTAGTAATTTGAAGGATGAAAGCAACAAGAAGTTCATAATAGATGAGTAGCAACTTACAAATATAATTTGATAATGTATAATTGAGTGGAGAAGGAAATGATAAATTTATAAACTAATAATAGAATGAGCATGAACCATTTTACAAATTTCTTTGGATTATGTACCTTTTTGTGAGGTTGTCTTGTTAAAGATGTTTTAAATTTTTAAAATTATTGAGACATTTTGTCCATTGTTTAGGTATCCTGAGTTGTACTCTTTGAATTTTGATCTTGTTAGTAAATGTAAGTATGGGAGGATGCAACATCAAGTTTATAATTCCATTGTTTGAGAGTATACCAATGAGGCTTGAACCTTTATCTTCATTAGGGTAAATGATCTACCATACAACTAAAACATAATCTAGTAGACAACTGTTTTAAGTTGTGCTACAAACACTATATTTTACTTTATTCAAGCACACTAGACATTAGTAAATGGTTCAATTTTTGGTCCATTAAAAATTTCATTTTTCCCATGATTAATTTGCATAACAATGACAAATAACACATGGTCTCAATCAAATTTGAATTACTTTTAATCACAAAATAAATGAACAATTCAAATAAAATGTATATTTTATAGACAAAATATTTTATAGAGAAAACACTATAAAAATGAACCTAGATATGGACACAAGATTTTAAAATCTAATGACATAAAATGAATCGGATGGGATTTGGATGATATGAAGTCTGCACTAGGAAATCTGAAAGTTAAATATAAACTCAAAATTCTACTGGGAACGCCTTAAGCCATCATTCCTAATGCATATTTTGATTCTCCCCTAGTAAAAAAGTTTACCCTCAAGTTCAAAGAATCAAGTGAAAGCCCAGGCCTTAGTCAAAAGTCTTCATTTAATAGTAAAATATAAAATAAGCAATATCATAGTGAAAGGTAATTTTCTTAATTATCATATAAACTAAAAGAATCTCACCAAATGGAAGATTTATTATGTCCTTTACAATGCTTGGAACATCTTAGAACAATTCAAAAAATATCAATGCAAGATTGTTTCAGAAAAGGGAATGGTCTTGTAGAGAGCCTGGCACTTTTTATTTTTATTTATTTTTGGATAGCCTGGCACTTTGGCATGTGATCAGTGGAATCTCTTCAAGAATTTGAATCCTCACAAATTTTTAACTTTTCACAGAATAATGCCATCGTGGGATGGGCTTTGTCGGGATTTAATTATTCCATGAGGCACATGCTGCCCCAGCTAAAAAGCAATATGTGCCTCCGTGTCAACTCTTTCTTGTCAGTTTCATATGAGGTAAAATCCTGTAACATCATTAGCTTGTCAGTTTCATAGTATTTAATAGTGTCCTTAGATTCTAAAATCTTGTGGCGATACCAATCTGATTTGTAAATTTTAAAATAATTCACCTCTCAAATATAAAATTTGAAATTATGGCACGAAAAGTGATGAATCAATGGAACGTGAAAAGAAGCAATGTTTAATGTTTTGTTTCTCCATCGATATGTAATTAATCACATTGCAGATGATACCTCAAGTTCTGTTTATTATTTGCAGATATGTTGGAAAATGCGTCGCTTATTATATAAAGACTATCCCATGTGCAGCAGCCAATACGTAGCCACTTTTGTTTATTATTTGCAGTTATCAGACAACATTAACCACATTAGAAAAGTTTTGTTTATTAATTATATTCAGATATCTTGGAAAAGGCGTCGCTGCGGCATTTATCATATGAAGACTTTCACTATAATTTTTGAAAGCTATCTTATCATATTTATTTGTTATAACGCCAAAAATATATGAAACAAAATCAGTTATACATTGGGAAAGTTGTGTAGGGGAAGAGTACCAATAGCTGAAATAGTTCCAATAACCATCACCTTAATACCATGTTGACCCCGCAAAACATAAAAAAAAATTATCAGTACATAAATAAAAAAATACCAGTAAATATTTATTTTAACACCAATACATGTTCACAAATGAATTAGTAGTTGAAAACCAAAAAGTAAAAAAATAAACAACTACTGGTACATTTCTTATTTTAATACAAAACATCTTGCACAAATAATAAACATTTTTATCACAGCTATTGGTGCATTACATGACATAAAAGCAATCAATTGTAAACTTCTTAGACACTCAAGTGTACATTCTTCCAAATATCACTTCACAGCTTCATGCATTTGCAACAACTAGTGTAAGGCTCCCCAATATCCAAGAATTTGCATAAAATCCAATTTAAAAACCAAGTTTCATTCAAAGCAGGGAATAAAATTGAACAATTTGAAGCAATGGAGAACTGCATATTTAATATGACATGACCAACTGTTTCCCACAAAAAATCAAATTTGAAAATAGCTAGCTACCACAATCGAATGCATTGCACATTCCAATTATATTATAAGACAATTTTTCATGTCACTTTCACTACAATCCAATTCATTGCATATTCCTCATCTCTGCAAACATCCTCTGCACATTCCTTACTCGAGGGCGCACATTCGGATTGGTACACACAAAATAACTAAATTCTCTCTGTTCAATGAACGTTAAATGCTATAAATCTTTCAATTCAAATTATACTGTTTTCAATAAACTAGCATTTCTTTCAATATAGTCACTGTAAATAATATAAACTAGCAATTCTTTCAATATAGTTACTATAAATAATATTAATAGCCATATTGGATGTCCAATGATAGTTTACCTCCTTCCTAGTTGCATTATGCTTTGTCTATTGATGATTTCTTTGTATGTGGTTTACAATTTCATTCCAATGCTCTCTTATAGTTTAAAAATGCCAAAATCCTCACAAACAATGTTTTATAATGCCAAAATCATCATAGAGAAATGCAAAACAACTGAATATTTTTTCGTTTTCTTCGAAACCCCTTCATTATTTATCATTTCCTTTTATGGGTGAGCTGTTAAATGGTGTCTTTCTATTTATAATGCCGAAATCATTATAGTGAATGCAAAAAAAATGATTATTGTTCATAATTGTTTGAAACCCCTTCATTATTTATCATTACAATAATGTGTATGCCTGATATTATTACTTATAGTGACTATATACTGGCTACACACACACACACACACACACACACACACACACACACACACACAGATATATATATATACACTAGGTCAGACAACTTTTATTACAAAGTTTAAAATGGGTGGTCAAAAAAGATGTTGAACACCCATAACAGCCTTCCCGCGGACACGTTATGGGCCCATGTTGCACGAACTCCCGCTATCTTTTTTGCCCTAAAAAATAAGGAAATGAAGATTTTTTGTGGCATTTTCATTGTTTGCTATGCCTTCAATTTGTTAATATACTCACTGTAAATAATATTATCAGGCATACCATGTAGTACTTCCAATAAATTTCATATGAGAAATACAACAACATCATTCAGCCATTTACTAATTTGAGAAATGAATCTGCATCTTCATACTATATCAACAATATCCACTTTTTAAACGCATCACAGTTACATCTTCCACTCATGCATCTTGTGCTTGTAGTTTCTCTCCTTGTTATATAATGTTTCAAGTTTTGTCTCTCTATATATATTTATACGGTAGCATTTATTTTTTGTTGAAAGATGTTCAATGATGAGTTACATAAATAGATTTATTTTTCATCATTTATCTCAATGACATTGAGGATTTCATTTCAATGATTTGTCTCTTTATATATATTTATATAGTAGCATTTATTTTTTGTTGAAAGATGTTCAATGATGAGTTACATAAATAGATTTGTTTTTCATCATTTATCTCAATAGAATTGAGGGTTTCATTTCAATGATCTGTTTCTGTATATATATCAATACGGTAGCATTTTTTTTGTTGTTCAAAGATGTTTAATGATGAGTTACAGAAATAGATTTGTTTTCCATCATTTATCTCAATGGTATTGAGGGTTTCATTTCAATGATCTGTCTCTCTATATATATTTATACGGTAGCATTTTTTTTGTTGTTGAAAGATGTTCAATGATAAGTTACAGAAATAGATTTGTTTTTCATCATTTATCTCAATGGCATTGAGGGTTTCATTTCAATGATATCTCTCTCTTTATATATTTATACTGTAGCATTTTTTTTTTGTTGAAAGATGTTCAATGATGTAATTCTTCACTATCTAATACAATATCAACAATATCCAATTTGCAATCACATCACAGTTACATACTGAACTCCTACGTGGGTTTTTTTAGTTCTCTGGCTATATGGTTATTGTCTATATTTTCAAGCATACAAAAATAGAGACATTGTACCATTTTATTTTGTTCAAAGATGTTCAATGATGAGTTACAGAAATAGATTTGTTTTTCACCATTTAACTCAATGGCATTGAGGGTTTCATTCCAATGATCTATTGCAGGTTCATTGAACATAATGGCATGAGGTAGAAAGGGAATCAGGTCTGTTAGACGTCGAACAGTTAGAGTCACTCATAGGGTGCATTTCCCTGATGAAGATAATTTTGTCCAAAATGAAGACCTAGTGATTCCTGTTGTAGATGACCATTCACCTAACAATGCAACTGATGTGGAAACTGTTGTTGTACATGACCATCCTATTGCAAATTCTAATGCTATTACACAAACACCATGAGTGCAGGTGGCCTCAAAGGATCCCAAACCAAAATGGAGCATATCTGACATGAAAGAGGCAATATCATGCATAGAAGAAAGGCACATGTCTCTTAGAGACACATCAATCAAATATGGTATCCCCATTGCCTCTTTGAGGGCATGGCTAATGCGAACTACAACTACGATTGTGAGGGGTCCACGCACCATTTTATCAGCAGAGGAGGAGGATGTAGTTGTCCAATGGTGCAAACACATGGCTGAAATTGGTCACGGTCTCCAAATCAGTCAACTTCAATCAACTGTTGCCCAAATTACTGAGAATAGGCCTAATCCATTCAAAAATGGGATGCCAGGGAGGTCATGGTGGGCAGGTTTTAGACGAACGCACCCTAATCTGACAATGAGAATAGTAGAAGGAGTGGACTCTAATAGGGCTATTATGCTTTGACCTTCTATTGTTGCCTCTTTCTATGACAGCTTGGAGGTAATGTACAACCTCAATCACTATGGTAGCAGTCAAATTTGGAATTGTGATGAGACTGGTGTGCAAGCTGGGAGGAATTGTGGAATGAGAGTGATAGCCAAATTGGGGCACAGGGGTGTACTGCACCTAATTTTGAAGAGTAGAGAGTGGATCACTATTTTTGCATGTGTTAGTGCATGTGTTTATAGCATTCCTGGATTTTATTTGTTTAAATCTAAGAGGCATATCCGAAACTACATAGCAAACTGTGAGCCAGGAGCATGCATGGCAGTCCAAGAACATGCATGGATGAGGAAGGAGCTATTCTTAAATTGGTTGGAACATTTTGTACGTTCAGTCCCTGGTGGAGTTTTACCCTCACATAGGGCCCTACTGATCTTCGATGGTCATGGCAACCATGTAGCCTTCAAGACAATTGAAGAAGCAAGGTGGATAGGTATAGATTTGGTGACCCTTCTGGCTCATACAAGCCACAAACTGCAGCCACTTGATGTCTCTGTATTCTCATCTTTCAAAAATTATTTCAAATAGAAAAGGAGTATATGGATGTCTAACTTCCCATAAATTGAAATTGGAAGGGAAGAGTTGGCAACTCTTGTGAGCAAGGCCTTTGCCCAAGCATTGACACCAGCTAATATAATCAGTGGCTTCCGTAGGACAGCGATTTGGCCACTTAACCAAAATGCATTACAGAATGATATGAGACCAAGTGAGGCATTTGAGGTTGGAACAGAACATGATGCTGCTTCAAGGGATGAAGAACTAGAGTATATGGTAGTGGAAGCGTGCTTGCGATTAGCAGGTTTTAATGAGGAACATATTTAAGATTTTGTAGAGCTCCATAGCGGAACACAAGCAACAGTTGAGGGTACAAGTTTGACACCCGAAACTGCCGAAGTAGGTTTGCCCCCGCAAACCAGCCAGCCAAATGAGGGTTTTGAAAATACATCAATAGGCATGTCTTTGCCAACACAAGCTGACATACTAGAGTGGACCCAAGAAGAAACCAACTATGATGATGTAATGCTTTCCATGCCAAGTCTGCCAGAAATTGATCCAACAGATGTCATTCATTACTTCACCAATGTAGTCAACTAGGAGTAGCAAGATGGTGCTGATGTGAAGATGAAGTTCACATAAGTGAAGATGAACCTGAGTTTGTGTCATGCACACAAGAGGATGGGCAGCAAGTGCCAAGGCAAATCAGAAAATTCTTAAGACATCCAATGCAGAGAATGAATCAATCTTCACATGGAGGTAAGAAAGGGGTTCTACGTCTTAGTAGCCAGTCACAGATCTTGACATCTGATGAGTACATTCAAAGGGAAAAAGATAAAGAGGCTGAAAGGAAAAGAGAAGAGGAATTGGCAGAGCGAAAGAAAGAACAAATGAGACAGGGGAAGGCACAATGTGAAGCAAAAGCGATAGAAAAGGAGGCTATGAGGGTGGAAAAACAGGCCAAAAAATTGCAGGATTCTCAAGACAAGTTCATTTGAAGACAAGATAAGGCAAAGAAAGATGAAGAAGAAAAGCTTGAGAAGGAGAGGATGAAAGCTGAAAAGGAAGCCAAGCATGCAAAGAGGACAAAAGATGTGGCCACAGTCATAGAACCTCTACCCATCCGACACCCAATTCTCATGGAAATGATGAACCTCTTATTCCCAGCCTTTGCAGCTATTAATCCTATGCAAGTTGGGACTGCACCTAGATCCTCAAACACCATGCAACTTACTTCAAGTGTAAACCAGGCACTCCTTGCTCAAATAGCAAGTTGCTTACAAACCCCTCCCAACGAAGAAAACAATTTGGTTGGGCCAGACCCTAGTAGGCCACAGTCTGTTGGGGTTGGATTTGTCACACCTCCTCCATTTAATACCCAAATGGAAAATTGATCGAGTATGATGAATTATATTTTGTGAGCCCTTCGAAGAGCAGATTTTGAGTTTCAATATAACTGTGATGTGATTATAGAATGACATACTGCCATATTTTGTAATGTGTTCAAAACTCCATTGTTTTCAGATATCTCAGATGGATATTCCAATTAATTGATGGTGTTGTCGTAAATCTCATATGTTCGTTTTTTTGTGATGTGATATTTCTCATATATCAATTGAATTGATCTCGTATATTTCTCACTATCACAAAAGGCCACATAAGTGTTCAAATTACTCAATATCAAAAAGTCCATATCAATGGCATTTGATTATTCAAATGCCACTGATATGTCCTCTTTTGATAGTGAGAAATTTGAACACTTATAAATATTCAAGTTGCAGGCATCGTATTATAAGTATTCAAATTGCAGTCATCATATATAAATTGCAGTGTGTAATATGTCTACTAGGCCATTGCATCGAAATGATAAAAGGAAGTGTCCCATTTGTAAAAAGGCACTAGATAAAGAACTATTTTCTACTGCCTTACAAGATATCTTGTTAGCTGCCAAGTTATCCTTCTTGGTAGTATCTAACAAGACATCTTTTAAGGAAATATAAGACAATTCTTTGTCTGGTTCTTTTTCTCAAATAGGGCACTTCCTTTTGATCAATATGAACTAAGTGTGTTTCTTGCATTAATATGAACTAAGTGAGGAATTTAAACAAATTGAAATACAAACGATTTAGAAATTGAAACATAAACAAATAAGAAATTGCATTGTCTACTAGATCATTGCCAAAGTACAAATAAAAAAAAGAGAACATTGAAACATATGAACTAAGTGATGAGTTTAAACAAATTGAAAAAGAACAAAATTCTGAAATTGAAACATAAACAAATCATAAATTGCATTGTCTACTAGATCATTGCAAAAGTACAATTCCAACAAAGAGAAGATTGAAACATATGAACTGAGTGAGAAATTTAAACAAATTGAAACACAAACAATTCAGAAATTGAAACATAAACAATTCACAAATTGCACTGTCTACTAGATCATTGCCAAAGTAAAGTCATATGGACTTTACCTGAGAGGAATTCTTGTTGTCTTTGACATAGTGAGTCCTAGATCATTGTCTACCATAGCAATCAGAACAAAATGCAAAACAAACTAAGGTGTGTTAAGAAACACATTTAATAAGAAATGCATAACTACCTAAGATATCTACACAAATTAATATAAAATGTAAGCATTAAAGCCATAATCTCCAAATAATTGAAGTGTGTTAATAAACACATTTACATTGATATGATGATCTTCCACAAGTATGGTTCTTCCCTCGATGCTCTAGCACGCCTACAAAAAACAACAATAATCAAGGGTAGCGTAACGTTGTAACAACAAATCATCCATTCATTATTGAATGCATAAGTACATACATATACATATCCAGCTACATACATATGCACATGTACATAGAATTGCACATATGCACATATACATACATATGCATATGCATATGTATAACGTACATACATATTGCAAATAAATAGTTACCTAAGGAATGTGCAAAGGGAATTTGCAGAACTCGGAAATATGCAATGAATTGGATTGTAATTAAAGTGACATGAAAAATTTTGTCTTATAATATGATTCGAATGTGCAATGCATTCAATTGTGGTAGCTAGCAATTTTTAAATTTGAATTTTTGTGGGAAACAGTTGTTCATGTCATATTGAATATGTAGACCTCCATTGCTTCAAATTGTTCAGTTTTATCCTACACACACACATGTATGTGTGTGTGTGTGTGTGTGGACAATAACCATATATGTATGTGTGTGTGTGTGGATGCCAAAAATATAGGCACACTAAACTATAAGAGAGCATTGAAATGAAACTGTAAACCACATACAAAGAAATCGTCAATATACAAAGCATAATGCAGCTACAAAGGAGCATAAACCTTCATTGGCCATCCAATATGGCTGTTAATATTATTTACAGTGACTATATTGTAAGAAGTGTTGGTTTACTGAAAACACTATAATTTAAATTGAAAGATTTATAACATTTAACATTGATTGTAGAAAGAATTTAGTTATTCAATGTGTGCCAATTTGAATGGCCGCCCTTGAATAAGGAAACTGTTGTTGATTACAGCAAGTTCTGTGGCTATATGGTTATTGTCCATATACATATAAAAATATATATAGACAATAGCCATATAGCTAGAGAACTCACATCAACCATCGTTATAGAACATATTATGCTATTAAGTGTTTCTTCATGTATACATATACATATACATATATATGTATATGTGTGTATATATATGTATGTGTATACATATATATGGATAATAACCATATAGCCAGAGAACTTGAAACTGTATATAACAAGGAGACAAACTAAAATCATGAGATGAAAGAGTAAAATATGTAACTGTGATGTGATTGAAAACTGGATATTTCTGATATTCTATTAGATAGTGAACAATTCCATCCTTGAACATCTTTCAACAGAATAAAATGGTATTTGTGTATGCATGATAATATAGACAATAACCATATATCTAGAGAACTCAAAAAAGCCATGCAGGAGTTGTAAGTATGTAAATGTGATGTGTGTGTGTGTGTGTGTGTATATATATATATATATATATATATATATATATATATATATATATAGAGAGAGAGAGAGAGAGAGAGAGAGAGAGAGGTACAAAACTTGAAACATTGTATAACAATAACCATATAGCCAGAGAACTCAAAAAATCCATGTAGGAGTTATAAGTATGTAACTATGTGTGTGTGTGTGTGTGTGTGTGTGTGTGTATAGACACACAGACATAGGTGCAAAACTTGAAACATTATATAACAAGGAGACAAACTAGAAGCACAAGATAGTGAATTGTGATGTGATTGAAAATTCGATATTGTTGATATTCTACTAGATAGTGAACAATTACATCATTGAACATCTTTCAACAAAAAAAATAGTGTCATGTGTGTATATATATATACACACACACACATAGGTAGAGAACTTCAAACATTATATAACAAGGAGAGAAACTCGAAGAGCGAGATGCATCAGTGGAAAATGTAACTATGATGTGATTAAAAAGTGGATATTGTTGATATAGTATTAATATGAAGATTCATTTCTCAAATGAGTAAATGGCTTAATGATATAAGCAAAGAACTTGAAACTATATATAACAAGGAGACAAACTAAAAAGCATGATATGCAGGAGTAAAATTTGCAACTGTGATGTGATTGAAAACTGGATATTGTTGATATTCTATTAGATAGTGAACAATTCCATCATTGAACATATTTCAACAACAAAAAAAATGGTACCGTATAAATATATATACAAAGACGAATCATTGAAATGAAACCCTCAACTCCATTGAGATAAATGATGAAAAACAAATCTATTTCTATAACTCATCATTGAACATCTTTGAACAAAATCAATGGTATTGTGTCTCTATTTTTGTATGCATGATAATATAGATAATAACCATATAGCTGAAAATAAAATGAGTAAATGGCTGAATGATGTTGTTGTATTTCTCATATGAAATTTATTGGAAGTAATGTATGGTATGCCTGATAATATTATTTATAATGAGTATACTAACAAATTGAAGGCAAAGAAAACAATTAAAATGCCACAAAAAATCTTCATTTCCCTAAGTTTTTAAGGCCAAAAGGATAGCGGGAGTTTGTGCCATGTGTACACACCCCCTCCCCCCCCCCCCCCCCCACACACACACATACATATATATATGTATATATGTATCTATGTATATATGTATTGATAAATAATGAAGGGGTTTCGAATAATTATGAACAATAATCAATCTTTTTTGCATTCTCTGTAATGATTTCGACATTATAAATAGAGAGACACCATTTAACTGCACACCCATTAACCATTTAACACACACACACACACACATGTGTGTGTGTGTGTATGTAATGATACATAATAAAGGGGTTTTGAACAATTAAGAACAATGGTCCATTTTTTTCGCATTCATAGTAATGATTTCGATAGTATAAACAGAGAGACAACATTAACAACACAGCCATAAAAGGAAATGATAAATAATGAAGGGGTTTTGAACAATTATGAACAATAGTAAATTATTTCCGCATTCACTGTAATGATTTCAACATTATAAACAGAGACACCCCATTTAACATCACACCCATACAAAGAAATGATAAATAATGAAGGGGTTTCAAACAATTATGAACAATAGTCAATTATTTTTGCATGCACTGTAATGATTTCGGCATTATAAATAGAGAGACACCATTTAACAATGCACCCATACAAGGAAATGATAAATAATGTAGGGGTTTTGAACAATTATGAACAATAATCAATTATTTTTGCATTCACTGTACTGATTTCTGCATTATAAACAGAGACACGCCATTTAACAACACACCCATAAAAAGAAATGATAAATAATGAAGGGGTTTCAAACAATTATAAACAATAATCAATTATTTTCGCAATCATTGTAATGATTTCGGCATTATAAATAGAGAGACACAATTTAACAATGCACCCATAAAAAGAAATGATAAATAGTGAAGGGGTTTCGAACAATTATGAACAATAATCAATATTTTTCACATTCACTGTAATGATTTTGGCATTATAAACAGAGATACTCTATTTAATAGCGCACCCATAAAATGAAATCATAAATAATGAAGGGGTTTTGAACAATTATAAACAACAATCAATTATTTTCAGAATCACTGTAATGATTTCGGCATTATAAACAGAGAGACACCATTTAACAACGAACCCATAAAAAGAAATGATAAATAATGAAGGGGTTTCAAACAATCATGAACAATAACCAATATTTTTCGCATTCACTGTAATGATTTCGACAATATAAATAGAGAGACACCATTTAACACCGCACCCATAAAAGGAAATGATAAATAATGAAGGGGTTTCGAACAATTATAAACAATAATCAATTATTTTCGCAATCACTATAATTATTTTGGCATTATAAACAGAGATACACCATTCAACAGCGCACCCATAAAAAGAAATGATAAATAGTGAAGGGGTTTCGAACAATTATAAACAATAATCATTTTTTTTCGCATTCACTATAATGATTTCGGCATTATAAACAGAGAGACACCATTTAACAACACACCCATAAAAGGAAATGATAAATAATGAAAGGGTTTCGAACAATTATGAACAATAATCAATTTTTTTCACATTCATTGTAATGATTTTGCCATTATAAATAGAGAGACACCCATTAATAGCGCACCCACAAAAAGAAATGATAAATAATGAAGGGGTCTCAATCAATTATTAAATTGTAACAGAGCATTGAAACGAAACCCTAAACCGTTTACAAAGAAATCATCAATAGACAAAGCATAATGCAGCTACGAAGGAGCAAAACCATCATTGGACATCCAATATGCAAGGAGGAAGAGTGACCGTTATCTGGGAGCAAGGTGACGAGGAGGTTGCAGAGGAGGCTGAGGTTGCGAGTGAAGAAGAGCTCACAAAGGAGGCCAACAAACGTACGCGGGAAGGGGGTTATGGGTGGTCAAAATATTTTTTGACCACCGATTTTAAACATTTTTATATTCATCTCCATTTTAATTATATGCATATTTTTTTTTTTAAAGTTAATTATTTTTTATAGAAAGGTGAGAAATATATTACTTTTTAGGTAGTTTATAAATGGATATTGGCCTTTTGGTGTGCGAGTATTGGTGAAAAAAGAGGTCAAGTATTAGGTGACACTTTGAACTGACCACTTTTTGACCTCTCGATGCATAACGACCCCTAGAGATCAGATCATTACTACCCAAAAGCCAGATCAATAGGTTTAAGAAGTTAAGTTGCATACGAAGACAACCAAAAATAAATAAATCAAAATTCAATGTATCGTTTATGATCTATGGGTGTGCGAAGTTAGCTATGATGGCTACTCGTGCTCTTCCCCTAGCAGATTCAAGATGTTCTTTCATAAATGCATTATAAAATTCTTCACTTTCTTCGCAAACTTACCCATCTCAATTATTATGTCCATGAAAATTTGCACGTGGTTTTTATTATCTTGTATTTTAATTGAATAAAGAAATTAAATAAATATTATAATACAAAAAGCTACTAAGATAGCTAAAATTATCTGTCCAAACATGAGTCACAAAGCTACAAAAAATAATCAGAAGTTAAATAATCTGGAGAACTTAGAATGATTAGAACAACAGGCACAAGGCTGTGAGGTAAAACCAAAAAATTACATATAATAAATATAACTCTTACCACGTCTCAAGTTGATATCCAACTGAAACTTCTTAATTTCCTCTTTCATTTGTTGTAGCTGAAGAATAATTTTCACATTCTTCCTGCATAACTCCTTACTCTGTGAAAAAAGAAAAGCTATGACTTGAAGAAATATGTACTACCAGATATCTGATGAAAGTTGTTAGAAAACATAACATATCTATTTTTTCAAATATTTTTTAAAACAACTTGTAGAATTGAATCAGCAATCACATCATTTTGCATACCGAAACCAAAAATAGCTTCTTGTTATCTCGTTTTTATATAAAATTTGTTTTGATAATATTAAAATAGACTAGAAAAAAATATTGTATCTTTTCTTAAGATTAGATTTATAGTTATTTATTTATATTTATAATTATGTTTCAGTTGTGTTTCATTTATTTATATTTATAGTTATTTTTTATATTGAGTATTTGTCATGTAAATGATTATCAAAATAGTTAATAAGATAGTAATAAAATAAATTATATAATTCATTATTTAAATTAAACAATTTATTTGAAATTTTTAGATTTAAAATACTATAAAAAATTTTAAAAGTATATTTAGTTAAGTTTATAATAATAAACAAATGATAAATATAAACTTAAATTTAGTAAACAAAATTTAAATATTTAATATAATTTTATTTTAAATTCCAAAATTGTACTTTTACAAATATTGGTTTTTTTTCTTATATTTATATAGCTTTAACAAGACCATTCAAATATACCAATTGCAATGACACATGTACATGCTTGTCTAGATGTATACATATGCAAAAAACACTTCTAGCAACATTGCATGTTTGGCTCATTTTATGATGTTGTTATGTACATTTATTTGAATACTTTCCTATTTCAATTACTAGCATTTTATCCTAACACTTGTTAGATGTAGATGATGGCCTCTTGCAGTAGAAAAACCTAACCTAATTCCCAACTGATACTCGATAAGATGCAAAGCTAAAAAAGATGTCAAAATTATTATACCTATAATAAAGAATAAATAGTTTCTCATAGGTGTATGAAAAGATTAGAGAAAACTCAACCTAACCCCCAATATAGAGAAACCCAAATGCTACAAAATCGTAACAAACCAATGTTACAATGCTCATCATAAAGAAGAAATAAATTCATAAAGATGCAGTAGATGCTTAGAGAGACAAAAATGACAAGATCAACATACCCCAAATCAAAATCACACAAAACACACAACACCATTCAACAATAATGCTAACTTCATGTCGCCATAGAGAATATTTTAACAAAGAATAGATACACTATCCAACCTACAACATGCACTATATGAAAGGAATGTTACCCAAACATGCTTCTGCAATAATCAAATTTTAATTTTACTTGTAAAAATTCTTTAATGAGAAATCCATACATCAATTCTCATCATTGAACAACATGGTCCCAAGGGAATAACTTGTTGTGTTGAAAAGACTGTCCTAGGTGGAAGAAATGCTCATTGCTAGAGTGAACTCAATATTGCAAGTAACCCACACTCTTGGAGGCAATTATATATATAGAGGTCACACGATAAGCTTTGCACAAGGCATAAAGAACATTGCAAGGGTACTTCAACATAGAGTAGAAGAATTAGATGTGCTCATAGTTCAAAGATTGCATACATAAAGACATTATAATGACTATTATGTGAGTAGAGATCATTTTAGAGATGTATTACAATACAAAGTCAAATATGACCCATAATATAGTGATGATACCATAAATGTTGAATAAAATTAGCATAAATCTCTGAAAAAAGAAAGACATTTTGAGAATGCTTCACATCAGTAAAATAGTTGAAGATATAATGATACCAATTAACAAAATGGACATCGATGAAGACCAAAATGAAAATAGCATGACATACACATCATCATTTATGTCTAAATTATCAAACAGACACCATGAACTACATATTATTAATCAAACAATAGAACTTGACGATAACACAAATAGCATTATCAATTGCCACACCTAAAAAATCTTCTTGGCATATAACTAGGTAGGAGATCATTCATCTTGCATCTCCAATAAAAGGCACAAGACCATATTGGAACACGTGTCATGTTGAGGTAATAAACATGACAAACAAAATAGGATCACCCACTCTATTCTTCACATTAATTGTAACAGACACAAAATGGTCAGATCTATAACAACTACCCTTAAATGACATAGTTGTGCAAAGGCAATAAAAAAAATAGGATCACTGCCCAAGGTAATGGGTATGATACTGATAAGGAGAAATCAGATAAGGGGGACTCTAGCTATACCCCATCTTTTGAGTTTGTCCCTAACTCCTTAAGCCCTGCCTCTGTTTAGTAATGCAAAGAACTTGTACCCCCAAGCTCCTTAGGTCAAAGCAAGAAAAAAGAATAGAGCTCTATGCTAGGTGGGAAAAGGAAATCCATTTCCCCCCTTCTAATGGCCACTCAAGTGAACATGGCTACCAAAAAGGAAGAAATGGGAGGGCAAATAATATAATAGTGGCCAAAAAATGTTTGATGGTGAACAATAAGACATGGTCATCTGAATTAAAATCCCAATTGAAGTTGAAAAGGGTACACTGATGGGTAAGGACATGGGATCCTTGGTGGTTGATGTAACAAAAGTGGAAAAAGTTGTGAAGAAATTTGTGGATGGACAAAACAACCTTTTCAAATGGGTGGTGTCACAAACTTTGGGGATGAAATGTAGCATTAGTGTTTTGGCTCCTAGACAAAGCACAATGAATACCTCTTCCTTGAATAATGTGGATAATATGTTGGACCTCAGTAAGAAGTTGGTTATTAATTTGAAGGTCATGCAAGTAGACCATGAGGAGAAAATTAAGAACTTGGAGATGGTGATGGAAAATACCAATGAAAACCTAAGAGCGGTTATTACACTTAGTAGGACAACCATGATAAACAACATGGAGGGACTTCAGAGACCAAGTGAAAAAATCTCAATCCCTCAATATCTCCCCCTTGGCTACTCATGTCTCCCACTCCATATCAGTTTGTGGTAAAGGAAAGAAGGAAAAAGTGCCTAATCTAGAGAATGATATTGAGGCCATTCTGGGACCATTGGCTCACACCTGTAGTAGCTAAAAAGGTAAGTTAGTGAGTACCAACATCATTGAGGAATTATTTGAGATTAGTAGAAATGTTATAAATAAAAAATGTTAAGTCTATCAAAATTTTGAATAATATTATGTAGTTTCTAGGTTGTTGGACCCTATTTTGTTTTATTTTTTTATTAATGGCTCATTGTGGCTTAGGGTTTGGTTTGACCTTGTGACTAGTTTATTTTGTCTGGGTTTCGAGTCCTTGTAAAACTTGTTTTACTCTAATAAAAAAATATTGACATAGACAATACACCTTGTTAGGGTGAAAGCAATAGTTCTTAGTTTTGTTTAAAAAAATAAAAAATTGAGCTCTATTGTGAGATGGAGAACTCTATTTTAATTGCTTGTTTGTAAGTGGAGCTGAAGATCTTTGCTAACATAGTATTACTATGTGGGTAGACAAGGTAGTTTTGAGAGGTCCTTTAGTATTTTGTTTAATGTAGGCAAGTGGGTATTTTATTTAATGAAGACAAGTGGGTCGAAGTTTAATAATTGGAAAATTTAATCTTTTTAAATAGGGATTTCTATTGTTCAAAGCTTTTTGCTCTTAAAATGGATGACACAAACAAAATGAAAATTTATGGTTTGATGAGAAATGTACACCTGTAAGGAAAGTTAGCAAGCACAATTTGACTTACTCTCTTATTCTCTATGATGGATCATGGAGTTTGATCCAAAATTTCAAGGAAACAAATTTGCATAGTTTATATCATATGCTATGAACAATAAAAAAATGCACTAGAAATCATATGACTACAATTTAGCAAGTAGTCAAGTAACAAAAAATAGAAAACAAGGTTTTACAAGTTGATCGTAAAAGTGAAAAAAAATGGTGTTCACGTCTAAGAGGATAGAAGAATTGATAAATCTAGCAAATATTAATATAATTGTTTTTTTGGGAACCATAATCAAGACAAAGATCAAATAAATATAGCATTACAACTACTCAATGGTTAGAATGTGAAAAGTATTTGTGTGAGAAAAAATCAGCAGCTAAAGTGCCTCCAAGGATAAACACAACAAATAAAGCTTTCATGTTTCAAAAGGGTCATGAAAGAACCAAGAGATTGGGTAAAATAGATGCTAATAACATAGTTGAAATTTAAGTTGAATATCTAAGATGGGAGATGAAAATCCTTGCCCCACACATTATTAAAATAGTCAATAGTATCATATCCATAATTGGTTCCCAAAAGATTGGACCACCAACTTAGCCATTGACCTCTTTAAGAGTGAAGATGTTAACAATCATTCCAATTATGGAACCATCTTAATCATTTTTTTTGTTAAAAATCTATTTGGAAGCAGGGTAGAATATAGAATTAGCAAGTGATAAAAAGACAAAAAAAAGAGAGGACAAGGGTAAGTATATTTTAGATCAATGCACTAAAAATAAACCATGGTATCAATTTTAGCCATATAACTTAAAAAAAAAGAAATGGAAAAAATGTTGCTTATTGTTTTTTTACCAACATCATGAAGGATTTAGAAATAGTTCTTTGACACAAGTTATTGTGTATATTGAATGATCTTGGCACTATACAGTAATTTTAAGTAATTGTACATAGGCTTCATGATAAGGCTTAGGTAAAACTTAGAACTCAATAATTTAATTAAAGAGTTTCATGAGTAACACTAGGGTTAAACAAGGATTCCCTTTATCCCTTGCTCCCTTTGGATTTAATATCAACAAACTTTAGGATTTGATAAATATGAAAGGGTGGGATGATTCCATCTTGGCAGAGTATGTTGTCAAGCTTCTCTTGTACGTTGATAATATTATTTTGATTGTTAAATATTCATAAGTATTGCACACACATTTTTCATCTCTTGTGCACTTTTACAAAGAGGTTAGTATGAAATTTAATATTACTAAGATCTAGATCTTGATCTTCTAGATATTGATCTTCTATATAATAAAAGGAAAAAGAATTAGTTTTGGTCTATACATCAAAGGAAGGAGGGATCCCCCTCCTATTGGAAATACTTCCATTGTCTTAGCAGATTTTTATTTCAAAACCCCAAATCTCTATTAAGTTGTCACTAAATCTGTCATATCTTGCTACTTTCCTAAATAGATTGGTACTCTATTTGTATGTTCCTCAGTTTAAGCCTTCAAAGGTCCAGGTTAAATCAATTACCTCTATTCTGACATGGGGTGATTTTAACTTACCTTCTTCATTAAGCTTGGAAGGACCACCATCGTCCAATATGCCTTCTCATACATCTGACTGGGACAAAAAAAAACCCTTTTTACCTTTGGAAGGGACAGAGGTGCCCGATTCTGATTTGAGTATGATCACACATTCTTTAGCAAGCTTAGAGGAGGGGCGGGATAATCCTGTTTCAAAGTTTTTTGAGATACAACCTTCAATAGAATCAAAAGAAGATAATTACTCCCCTGTTGTTGTTGTAGAACCCTTCAATAAGGAATTTAATCGTATGAAAATTGGATCTACCTTGCACCCTTCAATGGCTACTAGCTCCCAAATTTGTGTTGAATATTTTCATGAGTTTACTTTCTCTACTACTCTTGCAATTCAACAGTCCCCATCACTTAATCAACAAAGATCTCCTAATAAACAGGGAAGGAAAAAACAATAGTTCATCACCAAGAAAGAAATTATCTCTGGTAAGTAGTTGACTTTGAATGATAGGATCAAAAAAAGGTTAATGGGAGAAATTAGCTCTCCAATGTGCTTATGAAAATAATATCCTGGAATAACATGGGTCTCAATGTCCCTAACAAAAGATCCCATATCAAGCATCAGTTAGATGAGTGTAGGGTGGATATTGTTTTTTTACAAGAAACAAAACTTTTAGCAAAATCTTATGGCTATGTATTCTCTAAATGGAAGAGATGGAAATTCTTCCATACGACTGCAAGTGGTGCCTCTGTGGGGTTATTATCTTTATGGAAGTCTTCTTCAATAACTTTGCAAGATTTAGTTGATTGTCCAAACTCGCAAGCTTTTAAAGTTGTCCAGTTCAACTTACAATTTTACATAATTAATGTATATGGTCCTAACTCCACACAAGGGAAAAGAAAAATTTGGGAAGAAATTGAGGCTTTTATTGAAACTTATGAGGCTCTTAAACTCGTAATAGCTAGGAACTTCAATTCTATACTATCATTATATTAAAAAAGGGTGGTAATGGTTTCACTTCTATAACTTATCCCAATGTGTGTCTTCTCCATGACTCCAGACAAAGCCTCGGGCCCTAATGGTTTCACTACTCTCTTTTCCCAAAAATATTGGGATTTCATTTATTTTTACTTGCTCAAATCCCTACAAGAGTCTTGTCAGTCTAGTAAAATTATTGCCCAATTTAATACTACACATATTTCTCTTATTCCAAAGGTGGTTTCTCGACTCTCTTTCTCAGACTTCAAGCCTATCTCATTATGCAACACAATCTAAAAAATCTTTACAAAGGCTATTTATATGAGGTTACAACATCTGATTCCTTCTATAATATCACCAGAACAAGGATTTTTTGTTCCAGGCAGTGAGACAACTGAAGGTGCTACTATTGCCCATGAGGTCTCGCATTCTACATCTACCCATAAGATTCCATCCTTAATCATAAAGTTGGATATGATGAAGGCATATGACAGAGTCAATTGAGACTTTCTTATGGATATCTTTTATAAGTTAGGTTTTGATAGGAAGCTTGGAAAATGGATTTATGCTCGTATCTTAGGTGCAATATTTTCAATCCTAATTAATGGATCAATAGAAGGTCTATTTTCTTCTTCCCAAGGGATCATATAAGGTGATGCTTTATCACCTTTGTTATTTATCATTTCTCACAGAGGCATTGAGTAAATCCATCAAGAGAGCACACTCAGATGGGATTTGGAAAGGGATACATATTCCTCATACTCCGATTGATGTGACTCATTCATTATTTGTAGATGATACAGTGCTTTTTGGTTTGGCAACTATTCCCGAAGCCAAAACTATTAAGAAAGTTCTGGAAACTTACATGTTGGCTTCCAATCAAAAGATCAACATTCAGAAATAATTTTTTTTATCTTCAATTCAGATACCAGTTTAAAATAGTCGGTTCAAGATATTTTGGGATTCCAACTATCTGAGATACCCTCTCAATACTTCTATATTCCTTTCTTTTCTAGAGTATCTCGAGTCTCATATTGGGATAAGGTTATACAAAATATTCAAAACAAAATCACTTCTTGGAAAGGTAGATGGTTATCTCTATCAGGCAGAATACTTATAGTAAAAATGGTTCTATCAGCAATCCCCAATTACTATATGGCTTTCCTCAAAGCACCCATAGCAGTTATAGCAGTAATAAAAGATATAATCAGATCTTTTCTCCGGAAAGGAAATATTGATGGCATTAAGAAGATCCCTCTAATCTTGTTAAATAAGATTTGCTCAAATAAATAACTAGGAGGGGCCAGAGTTCATGACTTAACAATAAGAAATCAATCACTGGGAGCAAAATTTGTATGGAATATGTATGCCAAAACATCAAAAAATTAGGCTATAATTTTGTAGGCTAAATATCATGATTCAAAATCTCCTTCAAGAACATTTACTATACAAAACCACCACTTGGTTTAGTTATTTGGAACTTCCTTATCAGTTGTAACAACTTGATTTTACCTTACATCACTTGGCAACTTTATAATGGGGAATCAACTTCATTTTGGTCTGATTCTTGGAATGCTTACCCCCCCTAAAAATTTTTGACTAATTCTAGGAGGCTCAACAATTCTTTTCACAATCCATTGGCACCAAGGTCAAAGATTACTTCAACACAATTGATCTAGATATAGGAAAAGTCTTCTACAAAAAGTTAGAATCTCCATTTCTCTCTTCTAATTTGTAGAGAAATATAATACAATAATTGAGAAATGTCAAGACTTTTTTACAAATCAGAATGATAATCTTATTTGGGCTCCATCAAAATCAGGTCAATATATAGTTAAGCTTGGGTACAAAGCAACCATTGCCAAATAAGGTCAAAGTACTTCTCATAGAGCTTTAACCTTTTGTTGGTCTCTGGGTATTCTTCCTAAAGCTGGTTGTTTTAGTTGGTTAACCTTTAAGAATAGAATTATCACTAGTGATCGACTGGTTAAGCTAGGGATATCATAAAGTCCTTTTACATGTGTCCTTTATAATGAAGGAAATGAGAATAATGATCATCTCTTCCTACATTGTCCTTTTTCTACTCAATGTTGGGATTATGTCAAAAGTAAACTTCATTGGCAAGCTCCATTACCCTCAAAATTGTGGGATTTGTTTTCAACATGGCCAACCCTATACAAAACTTCATTATTTTCAAGCATTTGGACAATTATTCCGTCAACACTACTTTGGATTATTTCCTAGAAGAGAAATAAGAGATTTTTTAGGAAACATGCTTCATCAATCACAATTGTTCTTGTAGGATTTAAAATATCCTTATGTGAAGTCACTAATGCTTGTCTCAAAGTCAAAAAATGTATCATCTACTTTCACAAATTGGGATTCATGTCAATTAAATGAGTGACAACATCTTGTATTTCCATTCAAAGGTAGTCAACAAATTGGTCATAATTCAAAAATCGACAGAGATAAGGTCAAATAGAAACCTCATAATGGCAATTATACTAAGTTGAATTTTGATGGTTCTAGCAAAGGAAATACAAGACCTTCTCGAGCAAGTGTTATATTGAGAGATCATAGTGGCATCTTCATACAAGATAAATCTATAAAACTAGCTGATGGAATGAATAATCAAAGTGAAGTGCAAGCACTTCTATATAGTTTGTAAATGGCTAGGAAACTTAGTATAAAAAATCTATTAATTTAAGGTGACTCTCTTCTTATTATTAATGCTTGCAGGGAACAATTTAATTGTAATTGTAAAATTAGTTACATCATCAAATAGGTGTGGGTAATGCTATCATTTTTTGAATCATATTAGATCAATCACATCTATAGGAAAAAAAACCAAGTTGCGGGTGAATTAGCAAACATAGCAATTGATTAGAAGGATCCTCAAGCTACATTTATGAAAGTTGACATCACTATGCCTGACAAACTTGTACAAATCTTAGTGGATGATGTGAAGAAGTAAATTACACTGAGATTATCATACCTAAACTACTAATGTGTTCTATTTTGCAGTGATTATTGTCAACAAATTGATGATTTGAGGCCCACTTAGAGATTTTAGATTATTTTATGTAGATTGTTATGAATTAGAATATTTTTGTTATACAATCTTTGAAGTTAATACAAGAAACAACTTATATGTTCCCTAATCTATGCATATGTGCTATTAATTTGTTCCTTGAAGTATGGCTATGTCTATTGTTTGAAATCAACAACTTGTTCTGGTCTTATGTTTATTGCTCTATGAATCATACTATGAACGTAAGTGGTGTATGCAAAATAATGGGGTAGATGATATTGTGATGATATTCTTGCCATGAATTTGTGAGGTTACTGACTTTGCAGGTTTATTGGAGGTCCATTATTGAATACTAGTTTAAATAATATTGATGGTTTTTCCATTGCAGGGTACTAATTGAGTAGTTCATTAAGTTGTGATTTCATTAGTTTCATTGTTATTTTCTTGTTTCGTTGATCTATCCTTCATAGTTTATTTCAAAAGAGTTTTAAATCATAAAATACAAAAAATGTGAATTTATTGGAAGTTATTGGGATTCGTTTAACCAATAGTCCCCTTAACAGGTACAATTGCATCAACCATTGAGTTTCCCATCACCATCGAGACCCTCATTCTAGCACCAGTTTCTGTTGACTAGTGTTTTCAAATACTCACCAATAGTCAGGTAGTTTATGTGACCACTCACCACCTCTCCGAAAAATAAATAAGTTTTGAGAAACTAACTACTCCAAGGTCTCTATAGTCAGGTCTCAACAGTGATGGAAAATTCAATGGTTGATGTAGTTGTACTTGTTAAGGGGACTGCTGGTTAAATGCATCGCAATAATTTCCAATAACATCACTTTTTTTGTATTTTATGATTTGAAAATCTTTTGAAATAAACTACGAAGGATAGATCAAGGAAACAACAAAATAAGAATGAAACTAATGCAATCACAACTTAATGAACTACTCAATTAGTACCCTACAATAAAAAAATCATCAATATTATTTAAACCAACATTCAATAACGGGCCTCCAATAAACATGCAAAGTTAGCAACCTCACAAATTCATAGAAAGAATATCATCACAATATTGTCTATCCCAGTAATTCTCATACACCACTTATGTGTGCAGTATGATTCATAAAGCAATAAACATAAAACCAGAAAAAGTTGTTGATTTCAAACAATAGACACAATGAGACTACAAAGAACAAATTAATAGCTCATATGCATAGATCCAACAATCTATAAGTTATTTCTTGTATTAACTTCAAATATTGTATCACAAAAATATTCTAATTCATAACAATCTGCATAAAATAATCTAAAATCTCTAAGTGGGCCTCAAATCATCAATTTGTGAACCCTTACAAATGAATAAAACTCTCCAATTTATAGAGTTCCTTGTCCTACTTCCTAGGAAATAAATCTATCTAAATTAAGAAGTAAAAAGCAAGGAGCCACAGTTAACATGCAAGTCTCTTCCTTAGAGTCCAGTTAACTATTACAAAACTAGGACTGGGAGAGCACTACGAAAATAGTGTTGCATGAGGCAACATTTTGTAATCATGCAAAATCCATTTCATAATCCATGCACATGCTAAAGCAGTAGTCAAAGTCCCAGTTCTAGTGTCATGAAAAATTCCAAAAAATATAATGTTATCATTAGCAACTGCCTTTTTATTCTTTACTTCTTTTTGTAGCTCTTATAATTGCTAATGATGCATGCAACCACTTCCGCAGGAGGATCTTCAACATTCTTGATTCTGAACTTGTACTTCTTCAAAATCTCCTCTGCATTCTTATTCCTATCTTCTAATTTTACAATTATTTTGTAGCTTGTTGACATTGATTTATTAAATATGTATATTTGTCCATTAACTCAATGTTAAATTGAGTAGGACCTGCAAAATAATGTGCCTCATATGAATCCCATTGATGGAGTATATTGTCTTCCTCCATAAATCCAACACTAGTTATACCAAGCCCAAACACTCCTAACAACTTGTCTATAATCTTCTCATAGTTGTTTGCTAGACCAAGAAGGGGAGAATGAATACATTTTATATCCTTCCCATACCATTGAAGCATTTCAATCTTCAACTCCAAAATGTATATGTAGGATTGCAATTATTTACAGCTATCTCCACCTAAGAGGTCTTCTCTCATTATAACCTCCTCCCCAAGATCCAAAACTTTATTCAAAACTTGAAACTCCTTGCCAAAAATGTTGAGCTTCCACTCCCACTGCTGAGAATAGGAAGCTAACTCTCCTCCAACCTGCATGGCTTTTTCATATTCTCTCATGGTGTTTTAAAAAAATAATCTATTTGTAGAGATATTTGTTTGTGCTCATGCCTTTGTTGTAGCTGCCACTTCTCTTACTTTAACCAATTCTTTTATATCTCCTTCTGGGAGTGATGAGGTTGAAGGTACGTTGGCATCCATACATGTATCTAGGGGCTTACCCATCTCTACCAATAGTTGCTTATATTGTTCCATCTCTGCCTTGACCTCTCAATGGGAGATGTGCTCATTTTCTATTCACCCCTTGATGACACTAGTAGCAAGTTCCAATGTATCTAGCTCTCCCCACTTGGTTTGTTTACCCAATTTCACCTATGACATCTGGTATTTCAGGGAGTCTTGACCTTTAGCTTGTGTTGGAATTGCTACATCAACAATCACTTCACCAGAACCTATCCTTGACAAATGATGCATTATGCCTTCTTTGTTCTCTGCAGTTCTTCAGTGATGACCTATTGTAGTGTAAACTTTGGTAGCACTACTTTCTTCTTCCTCTTGAAGGAGAAGTTTAGCCATTGTGGCACATCCTTATCCTTTTCACCTTCTTCTGCTTCATATTTCTCCTCTTCTTCTTTCTCTTGAGTTTGAATATCTCAGGTTGATGTAGCCGGTGGAATTTGGGCGGTTCTGAGAGTGGCATCAATATTTAACTGTTGTTTCTTATGTAGCTCTCCTAACCTATCACTCACCTTTTCTTCAAACTCCCTACCACCTTTATCTATTTCCTCCACCCTTCCTCCAACAACTATTTCTTTTAGTAAATCTTCTTAGTCTTTTGGAGTTAAGACCAATATTTCATCCTGTGAATCCTCAGGCTCATTTGGTTCCCTTTCTTGCCCATGTGGTTTCTCATCTAGTAAACCATGTTCATCAATGTCCATGGGGTCAACCGGCGCCTGTTTCTTGAGCCTGGTAAAATTCTTTTCTTTCTTCTTTTTAGTCCTTCTTTGTTCCAATTTTACTACAATTTGCTAATCTTCTTTGTCAGAATCTGACTCAATGTTATGAATGCTTACCTTTTCGATAGTGGGAGTCAATATTGTGGTTACTGGAGGCAATGTTACTAATTTTGTTACAAAAATACCGAGTAGTGCTGTCAGAGGGGTTGTAGTGGTTGACATCAAAATTGGAGCCTATGTGGTTGCTGTTGGCGGGGGATGAGTAGATGCACTTGTCATATTAGGAGGAGGTTGTGTACTTTCATTAGCCTTCCCTTGTTCATCTTCCTCCTGAGTTCCCTCTACTAGCTTTTTCCCAATTGTTGTCCTAACGGGATGTACCTCGGCCAATGGCATAGCTCCTAACCCTTCTCTTACTCTAAAATCCATGGCCTTCTTCAAAACTTTGGCCTTACTCATTTGCTCCTTGACTTTCTTAAAAAGTTCCTCCATACTTTCTTTAGGTTGGGCAGCCTCTTCTAGGTCTGTGGACATATTCTTTCTGGAGTTTGACCTTGTCCTGCGAGCATACTCTTTATGAGCCCTTGACTGAGGAACACTGGAGGTTTATTCCTTTCTATTCCCTTTTGAGGTGCTCAAGGTCTAACCCTCAAACTCAACCACTGTCTCATCCTTTCTATAATATTTTGGGTTACATAATCTATGCCTACCTCCTCCTATCTTGACCATCTTATTGTAGAGAGAGGCTTCTTATCGATTTCCTAATATTTATATGTTGGGTCTAGTAATTCACCATCGTCACTCAATTCTATAGGGAGATTATTTTCTACTTGAAAATTTTTTATCTACGACACTGAGAGTCTAGAATATTTTTTCTCTCTGACTTCAAAACTATCTTGAAGGTTAGCCCAAAAATCCACCAACTTTGGCCTATGCCCCTCATATGCCTTTGGCATTATTTTCTTCAGTTTTCCATATGGGTCATAGTACTCTCGAGCATAATTGAATTATTTTAAGTTTAAATCTTGAAGTTCCTGCTCTGCCATCTTGACCACCTAAATCTTGGAACAAGAAAAGTAACCAATAGAAATAGAAAAATCCACACCTGCCTTATGTTTTAAAGACAAAAGTGCTTGTAACCCCAACATTTGCCTAGCATATTACAGGAGTATGATTCAGTCATTGCAGTATCTGGGTAACAACATAGGGTTCCCTATGAATCCAATGACCTTGATATATGTTGAACGTTGGTTTTGAATGAACCAACATGCTCATTCCCTGATTATAGACATTACTTTCGGGCTTGTCCTATATCTTGTATCACCTATGAGTTTGATTATAATAGGGAAAAGGAAGGCATCATTTATTCAATTGAAATGAGTCTTTGTATCTCCCAAAGGGAGTTGAGTGTAATACTCCCACACCCTCTTCTGTCCTTCCTGATCACCAAGCTGGCCCTCTGTTTGTAGCCTTAGAAATTTACCTGCCGGGGCAGCCACTTAGCAATGACTAGCTTCATATTCAAATTGTAAGATGACATGTCTTTCCATCCTTGAAGAAAATCCATGCAATCATTATGGTGCATATTAGGAGAAATTAATGCTTGTTGGTATTTACTTCAAAAACATGCTATGAAATATTTTCAAGTCCCACATGAACGCCACCTCATTTTTTCATTCTTCTTCACTTACCATGTGCAATTAGTTTATCACATCACTCCACATGTCTAAATTTGGCATAACCCAAGGACACAAAAGCATTCATTTCTTAGCGAGAGTTTTTAATGGATTTGACATTTCAAGTACTATTTGCATTTCATTCTTTTTCAATTACCACTTTCAAATATGGTTGTTGAATGAAAACTCCCAATATTGCTTGTTGGGAGCCAGATTTGCAATATATATTTATGACTATCTTTTCTGGCTTAGTACATTGTTTCCTTTATATATTCTCTAAAAAATCTACCATTGATGTCTTTGACAAAATTTTGTGGTCGGAGCTCTCTGTGATATGTGGGTTTTCTCTATTTTTGTTTTTGGGTTCTTCTTAGAGCTGAACGACTGAGGGATAGTCCTTTCTTCCATTGTTGCATGCATTTGGCCAACTTGTCAGCTAAAAATATTTCAACTATCTTGGGTTACACATCTTTCCCGTTAGTACTCAAGATTTGCATTTGTGTTGCCTTCTTTTCAAAGTTCTATGACTATGGATCACTAGTTCAAGAATTATATGGTTCTTCTGAAATCTAGAAGGGGGGAATTTCCATTTGCAGAACCCTTTAATGATGGGGAAATTAGCATAGTTTTCAAAGTTTCATGCCCTGACTGGCTTGTTGTTATCAAAACAATGATTGGGGAAGGGATCCTTTCTCCTCGTGCTCCAAGAATTTTATTTCCCTCGCAGTTGCTATCAATATTTCTGTCAAACTGCTTGGATGGTTTACAGTCATACGGTCTTCTCAAAATCATTGTGGATGATGTTGTTTAGCCAAGATTTCTTCGACATTGTGAGTTTCTTAAATGTGTAGAGAAATATAATCTGGGTTCTGGCAATGGGTATAATATGGTTCTTTTCTCTAGATCAGATTTAAAGCACACAAATACTGGGGAAACTTTTGATGATTTTATTGTAGCCATGTGCAATGATGATCCTTGGAAACTTTACATTGCATTAAGGACTCATCGACAGGAGCTCAATGTGGAAAGAGTTAAGGCTTTGAAGGATAAATACTTTTCACTCTCCTTTCTCCTTTCTCACCCAATATCACATGGCATTCAAGAAGCTCCTGAGGATGTAGATGTCGAAGTCTCTGCAAAGAAAAAGAAAAGGGGAGGCCAAATGGGAGAGGATTCATCCTCTAAAAGACAATCCCGTGGATAGATTTATGACCTCAAGTTTTCTAGAAAGTTGCTTTCTAATGCTTTGTAAAAATTTCAATGTTATAGGATTGGATATATGTTGTTCACAACTTCTAGTTTGTGTATACACACTTTTAATATTTATAGTTTTCTCATTATACTATAATGTGGTCTATCGAGGACAAGATGATAATCTTATGTCAATTGCATTTTAATGCAGTTTTGTATCTAATGACTAGTACTATAATTCTAGTATTTTATATTTTTTTAATATTAATATATATAATGCGGCATATGACTTTTACTATAAAAAAAGAACTAGTTTAACTTCTATTTTGAAGGAGTTGGAAACTTGAGTTGTTGTTACTTGTTGTCATTGATGTCAACATGTCTTCTATTGATATGGAGGTGAGAACATTACAAAAGATGTTTCCATATGTAGAAAATAATATTTATGTACAATTCTATATTCTATTAATATGGATGTAAGGATAGAATAGTATATGTTTGTATATATAGGAAAGATCATTTATGTGTTCTGATACTTTGTAATTATCTAATAGAGATGCTGATATATTTTTGAAAGTATAGTATAGTAGAATTTTCTATATGTAGGAAAGAGTACTTATGTTTAGTGTTGAATGTTTTGGTATTGGTGAAGATGTTGTGGAGTTTTCAAAACTATGGTATAGTGGAAGTTTCTACATGCAGTAAATAATATTTAATGTCTCATTGGAAGAATGTCTTGCATTCATTTGGATTGTGAAGATCACGTCCTATGGTTCTAAATACAATGCTTATGTTCTATGTGTATTACTGTAATGGTGGAAAAATCGTGAATGATAGATCAAGAAGGAAACTACCCTTTCCCTCAAAGAGAGATGAGAGTTTCACTATTGATTATCCTTCAAACACTTTTCACCATGTTACATTAGGAATATGAGAGGATAATTCACTAGATTCAATCCCTCCACATGAATATGGTACATTTAGTTCTGAATGAATTGAGAATGTTAAGTTGATCCCCTCTTCCTTGTTGGAAATGGAAAGGAAATTGATTGATTTGTGTAGTGCAAAAGTGATAAGAATTGATTATAACTTGAGATCAGAATATGGGATGAAGTCGTGCACCTGAATCTGGCAGTAATATGTCCAAATGAATTCGCCCTGTGAATTTGAGGAAAAATTGCCTAGACCGTGGAAGGAATGTGCACGGTCCTCCGAAAAATCAGCGAAACGAAAAGGGATTTTCTGCCTCTACAAATGAAGCCCAGATCCAAAATTACAACTACACACCTAAAACCTACACACATAAAAGAGAGGAAACTGGGTTGGGATTGGGGATTTGCGTTTACGTCAAACCCCAATTTACAAATTAACCAAGTAATGAAAGAAAGTACTTGCAAGTAGATATAAATGAAAGATTGAATTGTAAATCCCTTGAAGGGAGGTTGTGGTAGTGATGTTGATAGAAATACTTGAGTGGAATTGTATGCTGGAATTAATCTCCTCTTCAATGGTTGAATCCTTGACTTGAATGCAACACCTAGCCTTGAAGGGAGACTTGAGAATGCTCAATGCTGGAAAAGAATGCTTGAATGTTTGAATGTTCTTGAATGCTTGATCACTTATGCAACTTGACACACTCCAATCTTATCCATCTTCAACTTTTGCAAATGAGAAGACAAATGCCCCTTAAATACATGTTAGTGGATCTGATTTTTTTCACAGGCTGACATGGGGGGAGTTTCCCACCCGATGCACAACCAACAATGCAACCCTAGGAGTGGTCCTACCCCAAAATAGGGCAACACCATGCCCCTTCCCTAACCCTTTCTCCAGGGTAGAGTGTGGATGGGGTGATGCAGAGGCCAAGGAAGAAGTTGTTTCTAAAGGCTAAGTAATCTTTGGTCTTGGATCAGCCTATAGGATTTGAGTTCATGTGTGTGAGGACCCTAATGCAGTCAAAACTTTCTACGGTCACAATTTTATGACACTACATTTAGCCCCCACTTTAGTAGGAGTATAATTGTACATGAATACTGTCGGTAAAGTACAAGGAAATGAGATTGAAATATTTTTATGATGTCAAGGAGGCAAGATGCGCCAAGCTCCCAGTGGACTTAAGATCTTACAACTTTGATTGACAAAGTAAAAGGGAATATCGAGAAGGGGAGAACCATGACAGCAAGTACCAAAGTTCCCTTCACTGAGTCATGAAAGCAAGGATACAAAAGATTAGAAAGAAAAATAAAGTTCTCTAACTAATTATAAGTATCACAAGAAGGAAAATATGAGCAGAGTGTATGCCCCCATGTTAAAGTGATCGCGCGCGCCTTATCGGGAGAGATTTATTTAAATTAGGATACACCAAAGAGAGAGAGAAGAAAGTGAGCACATTATCACAAGTATTTATCCCCCAATCGAGGAATAAACCCAAGGACAATGAACACAAAACACGAGGTAGTGTCACTTTCCACAGGGTCAGTATGTTGTATGATAAGTCATGTATATCATGTATGTATATGCATATAATAATCATCATTCCCCAAAGAAGAACACTACCTTAGAAGAAAGGGAAGAGAGGATGTCTTTTTGATTTAACATGAAAGAGACCAAGAAAAGATCTTAATGGTTTGCATCATCCCCAAGTAGACATTAAGGGAACAAATAGAAGAATGGGGATACAAATAGAATAATGGTCACAAAAGAGAAAGAAAGGAGAGAGAGAAAGATCTACAATGCTAATATTTCTAATTTAACATGACATCCACCTCCCGATCTTTCTGATCACCATTTTGGGAAGGCAAGCAACATGCCAGAGGAGCGATATCGTGCACAATAGATGGAGCTATCACAAGATCCAAACAAGGATTGTGCTCATGTTGTAAGTACCTTTGTTCAATTTGAGGAGCTAGGATTAGGGTTTGTGAAAACTCATCTGATAAATGCTTGTCCACATCAACATATTCATACTCACTATCAAAAGCATTAGGAGTTGTATTACCATTATAAATAATATTTTCACCCATTTCTTCATCAAATTTTAGAGAAAGAGGAGCAAGAACATGAATAAAAGTAAAACCATCACATGTTCTATGCAACTTATGATTTGGAGATGTTGGTTGAACATCATTTTTAGGACAAAAGGGAATCATGTCAACTATCAAAGTTTGAGGAGATTGAATATTTTGAGGGATAGCTTCACAAGATCAAACACGGTGTCTTGGTCGGTGTTCTCTCACACAACAATTTCTTCGAGTCTTAGTGGAAGGATAAGAAGGAGGAGGAACACTTGAAAAAGTAGGAATATTTCTCTCCTTAATAGTGGAAGGTTTAGGTTGAGGTCTTTTTGGTTGAATAATAGGAGAAGCGGGCATCTTCTCTAGATAAGAGGAAGGAGGTGGAACTGCGCCATAGAAAGGAGGAATATTAGGTGTAGGAAGGAAACCAAGTCCATCATGAGAAGGATGTAATAGTCTAACCTTAGGAAGAATATTTTTGTTCTCTTTAAGAGAAGGTGAAGTCACATCCATAGGTATAGGTGGATGATCTTCCTTAGTAGGGAGATTAGTTCTATCTAAGAGCGGAAGAACCTCATCATGAAGAATAATAGGAATGCCAAGTGTTGCAGATCTAGGTTGACTTAAGGATAATATCATATTTTTCTTCCATTTTTGATAAGATTAAAAAAGAGCATCACTCCTTAATGGAAAATATTGAAATTGTTTAGGCCAAAAGAAATCAATAGGAACACTGGGGCTTCTTTCAGATGGATGAAATAAGATATGGTTCACAATTTTTATTTCTCCATTGTGAGGAAATTTCAAACACTTATGTATTGGAGAATCAATAGCTTCCATGGAAGATAGCCAAGGATAGCCCAACTTCACATGGAATTTCTTAGAAGAAGGTATGATAACAAAGTCCACATCCAAGGATCTAGTATAAACCTCAATAGGAAGGGTGATAGAGCCAATGGTAGGACAAGATAAACCATGAAATAACTTCACAACCACATTAGAAGCATCATATATTGGTTTATACAATCGTAAAGTGAAAAGATACTCTTTAGTTATGACATTAACCATGCAAGAGGGATCAATCAGAGCACCACGTTAAGGGATATCGATAACCTTTGCAACTATGTATAAAGGGCCATCAGGTGATCTAATGGTATCACTAGGGTCAAATGTAATACAAGGATCTTTAGGCATATCATGTGTTTCTACCATATTAACAATGTTTGGAGCCATAGAAGTGAATTCTTCCAAAGAGAGAGAGTTAGGCATAATTTCAATAATGTTAGAGGTATGAGATGGCAAGGGATCAATGAAAATATTAAGAATTTGATTAGGAAGAGATACAAATTTATTCCCTTTATCATTCACACCTGCCACAGATATATTATCAATCAAGTCTTGAATCTTATTTTTCAATGCAATACATTTCTCAATAACATGACCAAGTTGATGATGAAATTGATAGAAAGAATTGTTAACAAAATAAGGGGATGTCATTTTAGAAGGATCAATTTGTTTTATAGGAGGAAGTTTGATAACATTTCTATGCAACAACTAAGACATAATACTATGTAAAGATTCATTTAAAGGAGTAAATTGGCTTTCACTTTGGAAGAATTTTGTAATAGAAGGCACACCTGTGGTAGCTTTCACATGGTTGTTGTTGATTGGATCATTGCACATGATGAAGATTTTTGTTGGTTTTAACTTTGAAAATGGTTGTTGAACACTCCCCCCCTTATCACTTGGAGCCATAGGAGTGGATTGCTCCATTTGACTCATAGCCAATTGATAATTGTGGAGTGTTGCGTACAACTACGGAAAGGAAGTAAACTCAGACAAAAGAAGCTTTTAGCTAATATCTTTTTGTAAATTAGAAATGAAAATTCTTTGAATATCATTATCAGGTACATAAAAAGAAATTTGAGAACACAAATGCTTATATCTACCAACGAAATGAGTCACTTTTTCTTTAACACTTTGTTTACAATGCATTAAATTGGTGAAAGTGATTTTAGGACCAATGTTGTTTTGAAATTATTGGATGAAAGAATTTGCTAGTTGTTGAAAGGAAGTGATAGAATAAGAAGGCAAAGAGAAATACCATTGTAAAGCCTTATCTCTTAGTGTTCTTGTAAATAGTTTCTCAAGCAATCTTTGATCATAAGAAAAATTGGTACACAAGGTTTGAAATGTTTTGACATGCGTAAGAGAATCACCTTTTCCATTATAGAGCTCTAATTGAGGGATCTCAACATGTTTGGGTGGCACGAATTTAACAATATCAAGAGAAAGTGGGCTCGCAACATCGAAGGTGGGCACACTAAACTTGGATTGACTTAGGGAAGCAATTTGTTTTTGTGGAGAAGACTTAGTTTAAGAAAGATTGTTAATTATCGTTTTGGTAGAAGAATTGATGTTAGACATAGGTGATTGAGAAGGTGGTGTTATATTATTGAAAGAAGGCATGTACTGAGAATAAGGTGGTGGGAAATTATGATAAGTAGGCATGGGTGATGATTGGGTAGGAAAAGGGACACTTAAAGGAGGAATAAAGTTGTTGAAGGAATTGCCCCCTTGTGTCACACTGATTGGTTGAGGAATAGTAGGAACACTCATGGAAGACATAGGTAAAGATGGAGGGCTAAATGAAGAAGAGGAATTTCCCCCATGACCACTTGTTGTAGGGATGAAATTTTGAGTTGAAGTAGCCATGATGTTAGATGTGAAAGTAGGAATACTAGTCATAGGAGTAGTGAAAGGAGTTGAAGAGTTGACTTGTATTGAAGGTTGTGAGTAACCTAGGGTTTTGGCACAACTCTTGATAGGCATGACATTAGAATCAACAATATGTGCAATGCAACACAATATATCAATTTCATTCTTATCACTTTGAATCATGCACTTAAGGCCTTCAATTAATGGAAGAGCTTCACTATTAGGGTATTCTTGGGACATTTACTGTTGAATGATATCAAATTGATTGTCCAATGTGGAAAGTTGATCTAAAGAAACCCTAGTTAAAGCTTCTTCTTCATCATGGTGAATAGGCACATGATTAGGATGGGAAGAATTAGCATGATCCGCATTAAAGAAGCCACCCAAATTAGGCTCCATCTCCTCGATAATTAAACCTTGGGAAGCCTTAATTATAATACTTCGTCTAACGGGGATAGGATAGGTAGGACTAATAGTGGTAAAACTCATGCACTAGAGGGAAAATTTGAATTTTTAATTATGGAAGAAAGCTTACAAAATTGATTAATGAAAAATGTAAGAAAATAATGATGAGACAATTTGAACTTTTTTGGGGGAAGAGAATGACACAATTTTTAAAAATGAAAGGAAATTGGAATTTAAAAATTAGGGCCAAGGGAATACCACTTAATTTTAAAATCAAAATTTTTAAAATTAGGGTAGACTGTAATTAACTTCTTAATTTTAAAATTTTTCTTGAAATTTGAAATGTTGAATTTTGAAGGTATTTCCGCTTCTAGAGGGATCAAAGATTGATAAAATCTACTAATCTTCTAGATTTAAGTTAGTAAATACTATCAGAACAGTCTCTCAAAATTTTGGGAAAAAAGTTGAGGACCGTGGCGTGTATGCACATGGTCAGACCAACTTTTTTAAAAATATTTCACGGATGGATATTACGATGATTTTAAAGCTAACTCCAAAAAGTTGGTGAATTTTGCAATCTCTAGTTGGGCGAAATGAAGGTGCAAATGTGAAAATAGGACCCTATTAGGGTTTTGAAGAAAAAGAGGAATTGAATTGCAATTTTGAAAAAGGTCAAACCTAATGGATAGGGACACCTTGGAAAATGTTTAGAAATATGAATATAAATGAAATTGATTTCAAATTCACACAAAATCCAATTAATTTTGAAAATTAGGGTTTGATAACCTAACCACTTAATTTTAAAATTTAAATTTTGGGAAAAATAGGCGAAATTGAAATTTTCAATTGTAAGATTCCAGACAAATCTGAGAACAATCATAAATCTGAAATTTAAATGGAAATCCAATTTTTGCACAAGTTCAAGATGTTTTTTTGAAAATTAGGGTTTTAACAAGTAACCTCTTAATTTTGTAAATTAGAAATTGGAAATTGAACAAGACAATGAGGAAATTGAATTTGACACTTAGAACAATTTTTACAAATCATAAGTTCACTTTTAATTTTAAAAACTAGGGTTTTTAATGGTTTAACCACTAAGTTTGCAGAAATTTGAAACTTGTAAATGAAAAATATGCAATGTTGTTCAAAGGAAAGCATGCAAGACGTCAGGTTCACCAAAATGTAATGGTGAATGATAGATCAAGGAGGAAACTACCATTTCCCTCAAAGAGAGATGAGAGTTTCACTATTGATTACCCTTCAAACACTTTTCACCATGTTACATTAGGAAAAGGAAAGGATAATTCAATAGACTCAATCTCTCCACATGAAGATGGTAGATTTGACTCTGAATGAATTGGGAATGTTAAGTTGATCCCCTCTTCTTTGTTGGAAATGAAAAGGAAATTGATTGATTTGTGTAGTGCAAAAGTGACAAAGAATTGATTATAACTTGAGATTGGAATATGGGAGGAAGTTATGCACCTGAATCTGGTAGTAATATGTCGAGATGAAGTCACCCTACAAATTTGAGGAAAAGTTGCCTGGACCATGGCGAGAATGTACACGGTCCTTCGAAAAATCTATGAAATGAAAAGGGTTTTGTCGCCTCTGCAAATGAAGCCCAAATCTAAAAGTACAGCTACGCACTTGCAACCTACACACATAAAAGATAGGAAAATAAGTTGGGATTGGGGGTTTACGTTTAGGTCAAACCCCAATTTTGGAATTAACCTAGTAATGAAAGAAAGTAATTGCAAGTAGATGTAAATGAAAGACTGAATTGTAAATCACCTCAAGGGAGGCTGTGGTAGTAATGTTGATAGAAATGCTTGTGTGGAATTGTATGTTAGAATCAATCTCCTCTTCAAGGGTTGAATCCTTGACTTGAATGAACACCTAGCCTTGAAGGGAGACTTGAGAATGCTCAATGCTGGAAAAGAATGCTTGAATGCTCTTGAATACTTGATCGCTTATGCAACTTGACACACTCCAATCTTATCCAAATTTAACTTCTACAAATGAGAGGACAAATTCCCCTTAAATACATGTTAGTGGATTTGATTTTTGTCACAGGCCGACAACGGGGGAGTTTTCTGCCTGATGCACAACCAACAATGCATCCCTAGGAAGGGTCCTTCCCCAAAATAGAGCAAGGACAAGGGCACCACACCCCTATCCTAGGAGGACAAGGGTGCCATGCCCTTGTCCAATAGGAGATAGTGACATTGTGTCCCTATCCTACCCCTTTATCCAGGGTAGAGTGTAGATGAGGTAATGTAGAGGCCAAGGAAGAAGTTGTTTCTGAAGGCTGAGCAATCTTTGAACTCTGATCAAGCTAGAGAATTCGAACTTGTGTGTGAGAGGACCCTAATGCAGTCAAAAATTTGCAGGGTCGCAATTTTATGACACTACAGTTACCCTATCTATTTTGTGGATGTTTCATAGCTCAGTTGGCTAATGTGATTACTATTGTTTCTAATAGTAAGGTTGTCTGTAGAAAAGACCTAAAAAAAGGGCTCATGGCTTTTTGGTATGTTGATTTAGGTGTTACAATTTGAAGGATTTGATCATGTGGTCTTTATAGTGTTCCAATTCAATTGTAAATCAAAAACTTTTTTTGAAAATGAAGTTGTAATGTTCTAAGTTCAAGGGGTTAGCTATTGTAGTCTTTAGTTGATTATAATGTTCTATTCTACTTGGATCACATTCTTTTGGTCTAGGTTCTCTATTAAATATGTGTATGGATAATTTTTTGGGTCTCGCCCATTCATGTGTAGATCTGCATTGAGTTTCATGCATTGGAGAATATTTTAGGCTAACTAGCTAGTGTGCTTCATTATTCATCTACACATTTCGTTTGATATTGACCTTAAAGGATAAGGTAGTGTGTACAGTTCATTGGAATCATTTGAAAATATTACATTGTATTTTTTTGGGGTCTTCTCTATCATGTGAGGTGGACCACATTTTATATTTTGTCTGAGTGGCAAAATTTATGTAATAATGTATATTCTATATGTGGCTGACCTAGTTAAAGGTTTTCATAGTTAATCTTTCATATAGAGGAGTGTGAATACATTAGTGAGTGTATGGAATGGATGTGAATTGATATGTCAAAGATGTGAAGGATCTATAAGTAGATTGAGAGTAGAAGGTCTATGAAAGACTGTTATAAAGAGATTTGATGATAATATTCTCATTGTGATAGAGTTCAAAAATTTCATATTGAAAAAGAAGAGTTTGCTATGATATCGATTGCTTCACACAATGGTTTAAGATCAAATTCATGATCTAGAGATACTTTTCATTCCAATTTAACTATTTGTTCTCTATCAGAAGACAATGAGTTTCTTGGAAGCTTTCTATAACTTTCCCTAAGGTTGTGTGTCTTAGTTTTGCAAGTCCTCTCACAAGAAAGGTGTTTTATCTAGGCAATATTACAATAGATTATAGTTATATTGTGAGTTTTATTCTCACTATGTTTTTTCTCTAATTGGTTTTTTCATGTAAATCCAGTGTTCATGTATTTGTTGTGTTTCATAGTTTCATGGTTTGTTATTGCTAGGATTATATGTTTATGATTTAAAGTTTGAATATCAATATTTAAGTATTTGTAGGTTTAGAATAATTCACCCCCCTCCCAGTCCTATGGTGTGTTCAATAATTGATATTAAAGAAAGGTTCCTCTTTTGAAGATTAACTACTTGAGGAAGATCCAAGATCGCACAAGATTATACATTCGATTCTCTATATTTTGATGGCACAAATTATGCTTATTGGAGAGAAAATATGCAGTATCATTTGGCTACTCTGTTAGCTAAGATTTGTGAAATCATTAAGAAAGGCTATATTGCTCTACATAATGGTCCTACAACTCTTGATGAAATCAAAGAACATGAGAGTAAGGGGCTAAGTTAGCTAAATAAAATTGGGACAAGTTTAAGAATGTATTTGAAGAGATGCAAAGATAAGGAAAACCAAGATTAAAAATGTAAAGAGAATGAAGACTTGGATGGGATTGAAGTAAAATTTGTAAGAATGTTGAGGAGAGGAACTAATAGTTATAGAGGTAAGTTACCCATAAAATTTTTCATTTGTGGAAGAATATGACATTATGATTCTAGATGTGTGTGCAAAGAATATTTTGGTGGAAGACCTAGTTGTAGACACCTAAAATTAATATTTAATTAATTTAAGCTTGTCAACATAATTAATTGATTTAATTGTGTTATCCATATTCCTCTCAGTGTTAATTAATTCAATTTAATTAATCCTATCACTATTAGTTAATTTATCAAATAAATTAATTATTCCCCTATTCTTCTAAAGTCTCCTCCAATAATTACTTCCTCTAAACCCACTCAGTTAATTAATTTTAATTAACTAACCTATTCACCTACAAATCACTTTTCCTAATTCCCACTCAACCTAATTAATCCTTCTAAGAATCTCTCATAATCATGCTTATCATTATCCTTAAATTTTAAATTCCCCACTCAATTCACATCAACATGGAGCCTCTCAAAGAAATTCAAATTTCTTTGAATCCCTCCATGCATTCTTTATTTTGGAATTTTCAATTCCTCATTTTGAAATTGAAATTTCTTTTCCCCCCTCTTCTCAAGGAATTTAATATTCCTGTTTATTTTACCAAGGCACCTTTGATCCATGCCTTCCATTTCAAATTAATCTCAACCCTCCATAACCAAATCAATTTTGGTCCTTCATTGGCCTCCTCCAATCTATAAATTGGAGGATCATTTTCCCTCACAAAACAATCCACTTCTCATAGCATTCTCATGCTGCCCATTTCTCTTTTATCTTCCTCCTATCATACCCTCATAATGCCCAAATATCCTCTTATCTAATCCAATTCATCTCTTTCATCCTCATCAATCCAAATCCTATTCGAATCCCTCTTGTTGAGGAAAGGAGAGCAATACATATCCGAACAAAGCAAAGGTGCACATCAAGTGGAGCATCAAAGAGCACATCTTCCACTTTGAATCAAGCTCAATGCAAAGGAGAAGGTAGAATTAGCAAGGTCTAAGTGGTTTGTTTAATGTTTGTATGTTTTATTTAGATTCTAATCATTAAATCTTACATTGCTCATTTTCCCCTCTTCATTTCTAGCACACCCAGTGGGACCCACATCCCTAGAATTTAATATTTTTTTGGAGTTTTTATGAGTTTTTGCTCGCAGGTGTCGGAACAATGTGAGCGAATACAAATTAGCATGACCACCATGGGATCATTGTGTGCATTACCTACTCTAGCACGTGGGATTGAAGTTTAAAAAATTTAACCCTTATTTTTTTTCCACGTCTGCAGAATAGGGTGAGCATCATAAGAACAACGCATCCGCCTGCAGCATCATCTTATTCTTTCACTTCTCTTCTATTCTTCCACTTTCTATTTTTATTCTAGAATTAGTACTTAAAAACACACTAAAAGGTAAAAAACCTAAAAAAAAAAAAATTAGCTAGTTTTTGCATCTAACCATCCTTTTTATTTTAGAACTGTCGCTTTAGCGTGAGGGTTCTATGAATAGTGCATGTGCTCTGGAAGAATCCCACCCATGACCACTTGTTGTAGGGATGAAATTTTGAGTTGAAGTAGCCATGATGTTAGATGTGAAAGTAGGAATACTAGTCATAGGAGTAGTGAAAGGAGTTGAAGAGTTGACTTGTATTGAAGGTTGTGAGTAACCTAGGGTTTCGGCACAACTCTTGATAGGCATGACATTAGAATCAACAATATGTGCAATGCAACACAATATATCAATTTCATTCTTATCACTTTGAATCATGCACTTAAGGCCTTCAATTAATGGAAGAGCTTCAATATTAGGGTGTTCTTGGGACATTTACTGTTGAATGATATCAAATTGATTGTCCAATGTGGAAAGTTGATCTAAAGAAACCCTAGTTAAAGCTTCTTCTTCATCATGGTGAATAGGCACATGATTAGGATGGGAAGAATTAGCATGATCCGCATTAAAGAAGCCACCCAAATTAGGCTCCATCTCCTCGATAATTAAACCTTGGGAAGCCTTAATTATAATACTTCGTCTAACGGGGATAGGATAGGTAGGACTAATAGTGGTAAAACTCATGTTTCACTAACTTGCTTTAGCGCGAGCTCACGTGCTTCAGCGCAACTGCCATCAAAACAATGGGTTTGCCTCAAGGTATATTCTACATGTTTTTGAATTTTGTGCTTTTTTGCATTTTCCATTTTCCTCTTTTTGGACACCTTATAGCACGTACGCAGACATTTCAGTACCTGTGTAGGTGCTTCATTGTGGGTGTCTACAGCACAACACAAGCGTTGTTTTTGTAGAATTTTGTCTATTAATTAGATTTTTGAGTTTTACAGGTCCTGCCCGAGCGGTCAAAGACATGATAAAAACTACTAATATGATTTTCTGCAGGTTGCCTAAGAAAATCCATCCAAACATTGTGTTTTTCTTAATCTTTTTATCCTAGGCACCTAGATTTAATTATGGGATAAAGGAACATATGCTTGAAGTGTTTGAGAAAGGTGTAAAATTAGGAGAGTATGCTCTTGTCTGTCTAGACAATAAAAAATCTAGACCTTTGGCACTTTTTTAGCTTGTTGTGGGCTTTCCCTTAGCAAGCCTACCCTCCTGATTTGCTTAGGCATTGGTGAGAAGGGAACGACCCAAGTGAGTATGGCTAAAATACAAGTGTTCCAACTCACTATAATAAATAGGCCTCTTGGGATGAAAATTATGGAGGATGAAGCTATTTGAGAGTTTACTCTCATATTGAGCACTTTGTAGGGCCCCTTCACGTCTCAATCACTCTTGAGTGACTACATCTTTCTTATTACTTTGTAGAGATATAGGCCTCAATCACACTTGTGCGACTATAAGGAGTAGTCTTCAAACAAAAATCCATACTAAAAACCCTAGGAATAGAAACCACCTAGTTCACCTCCAAAAGGGGGATAATCTTTGTGCAAGGGAGATAGTAACTCCCCCAAGAGACTTGCCATTTCATGCCCCCATTAGCATTTGGAGTCAGCTAATATGGTATTGATAATCCATTGCATGAGACTAAGCGGCCATATTGTGATTAGCTATTAGGTGTGTACCTGAGTCAACAAGCAAAGATTTTTCTCCACATCCAACTTCCTAGGATAACACATTGTGTTGGGATTCTCTGCGTCAATGGCCAACATGTATTCATTGCTTGATATCTCTTGCCTAGTCCATCATTCCTCCAACCAATCAATCCTCCCTCTTTTCAAATTCTATCTTGTCATCATCAAATCTTTAATCCATTTCTATCCATCCAAGAAACTCTCCAGTCCCCAATCCACTTTCATCCATTCAAACAATCATCCTTCCTTGATCAATATTTTTTCCAAATCATTCATCCGACTTTGGGTAGCCTCCCCCTTTATTATTCCTATTATCTATTTGTTCCTCCATAATCATTCTCCATCTAATCCAATCAAATCTCCAAAATTCCAATCAATCAAATCAATCCATCTTTCTCATCCAGTTATCCAATCCCTGATAAATCAATCATCGAATCCAATCAAATATAATCCAATCCAATTCAATCCAATAAAATTCAATCTAATTCAATCCAATCCAATCTAATCCAATCCAATACAATCCAATCCAATCTAATCAATTCCTGAGCCAAGGACTAATCCAATCAAATTGAGTCCTAATCCAAGGACCAATCCAATCAAATCAAGTGAATTCAAAATCAAATCCAATCAAAATCCAATCAAATTTTACTCATCATCATTCGAATCCAAGTCCTAATCATCATACTCATCCAATTCCAATGTAATCCTTCATTCTCAAGATGGCTACCCATAATTTCAAAGCTTGGTATGAACAAATGCTCATGGAAGTTCACAAACCACCTCAACCTACCTAACAAGTCAACCCCATAATCTCTCATCCACCTATCATACCTTCATCCATCCCACCTCAATACATTGCACCTAATTTCAATCCATATCATATCTCTTATCCTTCCTCTAACTTTGACAAGGGAAATCCATCTTATTCCCCATCTGTATCTCCATATTATCCCTCATTCACATATATATATCTCCATCTCTCCTCCCATCTACATCCCAATCCCCATCCTTCTACAATGCACTAATTACCAAGCATTAATCCTTTAGTCTATAGTCCTCCAAGAATTAATCCTAATTCCCCAATCCATTATCCTAATCCTCCATCCAATCCTTATCCCTCATCTAATCCTCATCCTCCATCTAATCCTAATCCTCCAAAATCCACATTATCCACATCCTCCAAATATATCAATCATAATCTCATCTAGGACATGCTAGCAAAGGAGACAAAATCCCCACCTCAAAACAAAGTTGCCAGTTCTCCTCAAGTCCTCCATCCACCCCAGTCACCTGGACCTTTAAAAAAATATCAATACCCCACACTTCATGATTCCCCCATTCATCCATCTACTCACATCGAAGCTTCCATATCCTACTCCATCATACCACCCCCACAACTCAGAACAAGCCAAAATATTGTTCCAAAGCATTCTAGCATATAATCCTCTCCATCTCATGATGAATCTCCCTCCACTCCATCTAATGATCCCATCCCCTCCACTTTCTCTCATGATCATATGATTCCTCTATCTAACCCTCTCCCTCCATTGCATGATCCTCTCCTATCTCATGATCTAATCACCTCTCCCTAATCAAGATCAAAGTATCCCTTCATCTCCATGTCATGATCCCAGTCCATCTAAAGATCCTAATCTTCCTTCCAAATCTCATCCCCTCGAAATGGACTCACATCTTGTTTCCGACATAATAAGGGTCCTCAAGCTAATGCTCAAGATGTTGGTACATCCTCTATTCCTCCAAAATCTAAAAGTCCTTCAATCAAATCAAAATCCCGCCATCCCTCATCTTCCACATCCATTTTAGGACCCTATATTCCAAAGCTAAATCCTCCATTCCTTCCATCCATTTTGGGTCCTTACACCCCTCCATCCTCAGCCCCATCACCTCAAATGATTCCTAAGAAAGATCAACAAAGACACACATCATTGAATGCCTCCCAACACTCTCCTTCCATCATCCCACCATCTATAAATTCCCTAAATCATCCATCCACATACACCTATACCATTGTTATTGGAAGCAATTTGGATGCCCAATCTAAAATGCATAAAGCTAAAAATCCACAAAAATAAAAAATCAACATGTCCCCTCAAAAAAACATGCTCAAAAGAAAAAAATGATCTGAAAGAAAGAAAAATAAAAAAGGCCCCCAAAATTAAAAAACTATGTGGATTCCCAAACTACTCAAAGAAGCAATGCATCTCAAAGTAAAATCCAAATTGACATCCAAACTAGCTAATCCAAAATCTCCATCCATTCATAAGTCCTCCAATCCTCCATCTTCAAAATCCATTTGGGGTCCTTATGTCCCAAAATCTACCATCCCAACTCCATCATCCCCTTCTTCTATTTTGGGTCTTCATGTCCCAAAATTCACGCTTTATCCTCCATCTAATTCAAAACACTCTCCTCCACTACTCCACCACCCTTCGAGGTGTGTGCCAATGTTGATCTTCCACAAAATTTTCAAAACGCCATCAATTATCCACCATCTAATTTTCAAAATCCCATTCCATTAGTCCAATCCCTTACAAATTCTCATCTTCCATCCCCTATCCATTTCATCTCCCCAAGTATTGTTACCAACATCTATGAGCATACCTCTAGTTCAAAGAAATACTAAGGCATACCATCTATGGAATAAGATGCTTGAGTCCTCTCTTCCTCCTTCACGCATCCACTATCTTCCATATCCACTCATCCTCATCCTTATCCATCCAAACTATTTCAAAAATTAAAAAAAATTAAAAAAAATCAAGAAAAACACACCAAAAAAAAAGAAAAAAAAAAGAAAAAGTAAAGAAAAATCATTTCATCCAACGATGAAAACAACTTCTTGTGGTGTCTTGGGTAAGTACCATGATGACAACTTGGCAAACAAGTGTCATGTGTAATCCCCTCATCCTCTGCACTCTACACTTGGGGGAAAGCTTCATCCATGCAATCCTCCCATCCATGTGCACCCTATCTAAGTCCATTCTCCTTTCCTATCTTTGATCTTGACTATCCTATCTATATCCTCCATCTCATATCCCTCATCCTATCCAAATGAAATCCTCCATTTTCATCTTTGGTCTTGATCATATAGAGGAAAAATAATGTATATGCATACATGCTTTGGAACACACAAGCCTTAATACATGTATCATCCATATCCCTTACACATTATCCTTCCATCTCATACATCTTTATCCACCATCCTTAAATCCACTACCTCTAGTATGGGGAATTCCACTCCTTTGCAACATAGTCCTTGGGTCTCCATCACCCTACCATCCATCTCTCCATATCCTATACATATCTACCCACTCAATCTATATGTCTCTTATCCAAGCAATCTCCCTCCATCCATCCATCCATCCTTTTACCAATCCTTGGTTCTCCCTTGTCATCAATTCTAGTCAATCAAATCCTATCCACCAATCCACCCCATCCTATCCAATTTCTAGTCCAATCTTATCTCATCCAATTATATTCTCCATGTTGGCATTGCATGAAGATTGCATTGATGAAGTATAGTGTTGGCATTGATGTCAATAGTAACTAGTAATGGAGATGTATTGCAACTGGTAATGATACAGTAAAGAAACCAATAGTAAAGAAGTGAAGGCAACTGGTATTGGTATTATTATTGAAGCATAGATGAACCGATAACCCTAACTAGTTGATAAGAAGAGCCCTAACCTATGGAGATTGGAGAATCTATTGTGATGATCTATGACCAATGATGATCGAAGATGAAGATGCCATGTAAGCATGATGCACATGATGAGTTTCAAAGTAGATTTGGTGCATGAAGATAATTGTTTGTCTTGGGAATAATCAAATGCATAGCATGAAGTGAAAAATGCGTGATGAGCTACAGGATCTAATCTGTGGTGATCCAAGACTTGTTGAAGTTGTCTAGAACAATGTGTAGTTTATTGCTATGTAATCCAATGGTTATGATTGAACCGATATGTTTGTAATTTCTATGAGATTTGTAGGTTTTGTGTTGTGTTACCAACCTATTATATTTTCTTATAAGTCAATGATTTGTTTCAATGTTGTGTTGGAAAATTTGGTTAAGTGTGGTAGTGATTGTTGCCAAACTAGAAGGAGTGTCTGCAAAATGTTGTGAAGGCAGATAGGAGTAGAAAAGGATCTGATTAAGTAAGGAAGTTCTATTTCCGTATCAGCAAAGAACCTGTTGTTCTCCAACCATTACAATAGTCAAATCCTTTAATCAGGTAAGCTTTAACAGGCTTGGTGTTGTTGAAATCCTCTAACAAGGCGATCCATTAGCTTGGATTTCAAATCCTCCACCGAGGTTATCTTTAAAAGGGTATTGTACTAAATCCCTTAACCGGGTGGTCCTTAACTGGATTTGTTCTTAACATGACATTATTGTATAAGCTTCTAACAAGGCTTGGCTCCTAACAGGGCAAACTTCAAAAGAGTTCAAAATACTTGTGGGTATTAATCCCCACCGTGGTTTTTCTCATTTGGGTTTCCACATAAAAAATCATTGTGTCAAGTGGTGAATGATTTTGTGGATGTGTTTTGATATGGTTGATATGAATGACTGATATATTTAGATGACCGGAAATAATCTAAAATATGCTATTACTGGTATTAGTGAAGTGGTTTAATGTTTTGATTAAATAGTATTTGAGTTTTAGATCTGTTGCATTATATCATTGATGTTTTGGTGAATCAGCAAAGTTTGATAGTGCAGTTGCATTTTTTGATACAGTGTCTAAACCGATTAGGTTAGCAAGTTGTTTATGAGTTGGAATTAAGTTTGGTGAAAGTTTAGTTTATTTTCTATCTACTAATTGAGGCCCCCCGCTCCCAATGGTTGACCAGATCCTTATAGTTTCATCGTATTATCAATTGGTATCGGAGCTTTTCAAGTCCTCTTGTGTTTAAGCCTAATAGATTGAGGAAAATATTTAGGAGAACATGATGAAGAAAGAAGGTCTGAAGTTCAATAGGGAAAACTACAAAATCTAGAGTGATAGGATGAAGATCTATATCAAGAGCTTAGGAAGTCAATATTGGGAACATGTTATTACTAAATATAATTTGCCTAGTGGGTTTTTGAAAAATAATCAAAAGAAGGAGCAACAAGAGAACAATCAAGTATTGGAGGCCATCATCAGTTCCATGTTTGATTCAGAATATGTTGATGTTCATGGATTCAATACTGCATATGAAGTGTGAAAGAAATTCGAAGATATCTATAGTGGTGATGAGCATGTTAAGATTGCCAAACAAGAGAGTTTGAGAGGTAAATTTGATGATATGCGGATGGCTAAAGGAGAAACAATTCAACAATATGGTCAAAGGATCAAGGAGATAGTCGAAGAAATCAAAATTTCAGGAGGTATAGTAGAGAATACCACTGTGGTTAGCAAGGTGTTGAGAACCCTTCTACGACTCTACGCTATCTAAGTTGTAGCCATTCAGGAACTCAAATCTATTGATAATACAAAGGTAACTCTTGACTCTATCATTGGTAAATTAACTACATTTGAAATAAATGGTTTTGATGGAAGTGTTCAGAGATTAGAATTTTCATTTAGAGCCTCAATCTCAACCCGACCGGTAAGGAAAAGAAGAGAAGTGAGCTACAGTCACAAGTCTAGATCAAGTAGAGAGGTAGATGATGAAGATAATCTAATTGAGATTGAAGCATTGTTGGCCAAGTGGTTACCCAGAGGTACCGGTAAGTATAGAGGTAAACAACCTTTGAAGTGTTTTGCATGTAACCAAATTGGACATATTGCTGCAAACTGTCCAAATGGAGATAATGAGAAAAAACATGAGAAGTATAGGAAGTATAAAGGCAAAGGTAAAAGAGATTATCCCATTGTAGTGGATGGACGAATTATAGATGAAGCATTTGAGGAAGATGCAAATCAGGTCATTGTCTTTGTTCCTATTAAAGAAGAGATATCAGATCAGAAGACATTGGTCTCTTGCATGGATAGTTTAGATTAGTGGATTATAGATAGTGGTTGTTCACACCACATGACCGGTGACCGGAGTAAGTTTCTTACTTTAAGAGAATTTGATAGAAGTGTTGTCAGATTTAGGAATGACTCACCCTACATGGTGAAAGGAAAAGGATCCATCTCTCTAAATGGTAAAAGAAGTGCAGATGATGTCTATTGGGTTGAAGGATTGAAAAACAATCTTTTGAGTGTTTCTCAACTCAATGGCAAAGGTTACCCATTGAAATTGAAAAATTGAGTGTGCAATATTTATGGAAGCAAAGATGAACTGATTGCAACCAGCAAACAAACTAGAGGTAACTTGTTTCATTTAAACTCTAAAGTCAATAGTTGTTTAATTGCAAAAGTAGAAGATAGTTGGCTTTGGCATCAAAGATTTTGTCATGTAAATTTTGATAATATTGTAAGAGCCGATAAGTCCAAATCAGTAAACGGTTTGCCATAGTTGGACAAACTGGTGAATGCTTTGTGCAAGGAATGTTAGCTAGGGAAAATGACATCCTCAACCTTCAAGAGAAAATATTTCTCAATAGAACATTTTCTATATTTGGTTCATACCAACCTTTGTAGACCAATGAGGACTAGGAGTATTCAAGGTGATCAGTACTTCATGATATTTACTAATGATTTCTCAAGGATGATGTGGGTCACATTCTTGAAAGGCAAGACAAAAGAATTTAGCAAGTTTAAGGAATTCAAAGCCTTAGTTGAAAATGGAAGTGGAAAGAAGATAAAGTGCTTGGGAACTAATCAAGGTGGTGAATTTACTTCACATGAATTCACTAGATACTATGAAGACAATAGAATTAAGAGGCACCTTTCTGCACCAAGGACACCACAACAGAATGAAATTGTCGAAAGGAACAACTGGTGAGTAGTTGAAGCTGCTAGGGCTATGATAATTCAAGGAGGTGTAGCTAAGACATTTTGGAGAGAAGCTTTCAGCACAACAATTTACATAATGAACTAGATACTTGTTAAAAGAGGCAAGGACAAAAATTCCTATGAGTACTGGTATGGTAGATCACCTAATGTCAGTTACTTTAAAATTTTTGGTAGCAGATGTTTTATCAAAAGAGGTGATTATATTGGTAAGTTTTATGCCAAGAGTGATGAAGGCATATTTTGTGGTTACTCCACCAAGAGAAAAGCTTACACGCGTTACAATAATCAGACTAAGAAGATCATTGAAAGTGTCAATGTCCCAGTTGATGAATTTCCTAAAAGTTCACATGAAATGAACAAGGAGAAGGAAGAAGAAGAACCTTACACACTATTTTTGGAACCAAAACCACTGAAGCCAGAAGTTGGTGAACTAAACAGAGAAGCCCCAGTTCAACCATAACAAGAAGGTCCAATAGAAGATGAATAAAGTGAAGAAGAATAAGAACCTAAAAAACAAGATCATTTTATTCCAAGGTATGTTAGACTCAATAATAGCCCTGATCAGATTATTGGAGATAAGAATGCAGGTGTGCTAACAAGAAGAAGGCTTAGAGAGATCTCTTGTATGATTTCCACCATTGAGCCTAGAACTGCAAAAGAAGCCTTTGGAGATGAACACTAGATCAAGGCAATAGAAGAAGAGCTTGACTAGATATAGAAGAACAATACATGGTCATTGGTACCCAGACCAGAGAACAAGAATATAATAGGTACAAAATGGGTATTAAGAAATAAACTGAATGAAGATGGAGTAGTGGTCAGAAATAAAGCAGGACTGGTATGCAAAGGATATACACAAGAAGCAGGTGAAGACTATGGTGAGATATTTGCACCAGTTGCAAGATTGGAAAGAGTAAGGACTCTACTTACATTTGCAACATACAAAGGATTCAAATTATATCAAATGGATGTGAAGTCAACATTCCTAAAATGGAATATTGGAAGAAGAAGTCTATGTTGAACGACCAGATGCTTATGCTTTAACTGTAGAAAATGACATGGTGTGCAAATTACATAAGACATTATATGGATTGAAGCAAGAACCAAAATCATGGCGTAGACACCTAAAAATGTCTCATTAATTTTACACTAATTAATCATGTTGGTTCCTTTTTATGCTGAACAACAAAATTGGCAACCAGTGTAATCTACAACCAAATTATTGAAAGGTAGCCAACCTCAACTATGATTTCCAAGGATTAACTGGACCAACTAACAAGGATGTTTTAAATCCTTCTACTCTTTAGTCTTTGCAAAACCTAGGTGGGTATACCTCTTGATGCTTAAGATTTAGACCTATGACACACCTATGACAGCATCAACATAAACAGATAGATCTCACCAAGGCTCTAAAACAAGTAGTTTATTGCAGATGGGCTAGATCTACACATAAAACTCAACTATGCTTGAGCATGAGATAGATGAAACATTTCAAAACATAAAATAAACTAAAGGTATTTTGATTGGATTTTAAATTGGTTTGAGAACCCCCTTAACTGCAAGATCAATGCCTTATCCAAGGGCAACAGAGTCATACATCAAACTATAAGTGAAATCACTCATTACAAATCCATCTTCATTATGAAATCTTTCTACATTAATGCCTTACATAATGCATTACTACGCTTATCCACAGAAAATATCAAATCCAGAAGCATGAACCCTATTTTATTAATGTTTGCTCACAGAGTTTAAAATCTTCCTTGAAGATTACCTACAAACAAGCATTACACTCACAAACAAGCATTACACTCATAGACACAACCGTTTATGACAAACTTGGTCCTCCTTAAGAATCAAATTTGAATAAAATGAAGATACACTTCAGAGACAAATTCTATGCAAATTTGTGCATGCCTTACATACACAAGAAATTGCAACAAATAACACCTATAGCATGAATCAAACTCTATTATATGGAAAAGGACATTGCCTTGTATAATTTTGAAAAGAACTCAGAATTGGAAGCCATCAAATCTGGAGCATTTCTCCAAATTTCTGGAACCCTTACAATGAGAAGAAAATTGGAATGAGAAAGAAGAGGGAACAAATTAGGTTTCATAAAAAACAAGCCAAGTGTCCCCTTTCTCCAATTGAATTTCACTCCCATGGACACTACTCTCTAAATATCTTATCTTTGTTGAAATGAACTCCATAACTCCATTCGTCATCTTGAGAGCTTTCCAGAAACATATAATACTTCATATTTTGGCCAAACATTGAGCCCTGAGCGAATTAATTCTTCATGTGTGCACATCATTTAAATTTTTCAATTTTTTATATAGTTTCAACTATATAATAAACTTGATTTAACTTTGATTTTTGCCTCCTTTTGTGCCCTGATGCCTCGCCATGTGGCAACCCCTGATTGGTTCGTAGGGTCCACTGGGCGCCACCTCAACTGACACCTCATCACCACCATGTGTCTGCTACATCACCGCCACTTGTCTTTCCACCTATACGCCACGTCCATCCCACATCACCACCACTGGGATGAGACCCACCTGCTGGACCGCCATGTTACACTGCCACCCATGTGCCACCTGGATTTCGCCATTTCACAGACGGTATGTTTCGTGCATCTTCAAGCTCTAAAATCGCGCAGACCGTCGGATCATCTCAGACTTGCACGATCTTTAACCTTGCATTTTCGCCTTGGGCTTTTCGCCATTTCGCAGCCCTTACCTTTCACGCATCTCGCCTTTGCGAAGTCACGCCGACCGTCGATCCTCTCCAAACCTTCTCGCTGGTTAAGTCGGCCTTTCTCTACAAAATTTTGCCCTGCCTCGGGAAGCATGCTTGCGTGGGGTCCACCTGTCGCCATCTGTCACATCCTCTGGTCACCTTGGGATCTGTGCCCACATGTGTGGGGTCCACCTTGGGTGCACAACGAGCACCGTCCGTCAAAAGCCTTGATGGCTTTGACATATTACATTAGTGGAGATTTACTTAAAAACACCAAAAAGAACCATTTCCCAATCAATGTGGGACACAAGACTTTGCCTGGAACTGCATTTTTAAGGTTTTGCCTGAGAACTTTAATGGCCTCTTTCTTTTGCATTTTCTTGGAATGTGATTTTAAACCATTCCATTACCCACCACGCATAGGGAGAAGATGCTGGTAGAAGCATTTGTTTGAAAAATTTCTAAAGCCCTTTTCATTACCTCCATGATTTAATTGCTGCTAATTTTATTTACAACGCACAAGGAAAATGCATTAAGCTTGGCAAAATTTCCAATGGAATTTGAATTGCAAGTTGATCTACCTTCTTCAGCTATCACGTGAGCCTATGCTTCATGTTCCATGTGAAAGAGGGGGGTGATGATTGCATTTGTTGAAGGTTTCTGCAGCTTTTAAAACACCACTCCACGCACAAGGAGGAGATACCACATAGGCCAACACAAGTTATGCACCTGCTAATTGCAATTGCTTGAAAATTGATAGCCCCTCCTTTCAAAAAATCACGTATGATGAGAGGATACTGGCAATGCATTTGCCTAATTTTCTATTTAAACAAATACCTTCATCATCCATGTGAAAGAGGTTGTTGCAGTTTATTTGAAATTTGTTTGATTCTTCATAATTTTGACGCTGCCCTCACCTCTATCACTGAAGGTTCTATTGCTACCTGCAACTCCTTCTCCAATCTCCATGCAAGAGACTAAATTGTTGTTTGAAGCTCATTTGTTTGGAATGCCATATTTTCATTTGCCACACATATTCAAAAACCATGCTGAAAATTAGGATGATGCCAATGCACTTGATCAGAATTTCATACTACTTTGCATGCCACGTGAGGGAGAATTAACTGGTTTTCAATCATCTGCTGGAGCTTCACGTGGGAAGAGGAAGATGTTACAGTTTCAATGCATTTGCTTGAATGTTCTAATTGCTGCTTCCCTTTTTACATGTCACATAGAGGAAAAGGAGGATATGAGACTATGTAATGGAGGATACCACTGCAAAATCATGGTGTTTGGGCATACACCTGCCAAAAGCTATTTGCTGAATTTTAAAACCATTGTTGTCACTTCCATGCAGTAGGGGAGGGAGGTTGGATTTATACTTGCCAATAGCATTCTCTTTTTAGCTTTTAATGGTTTGCTGTTAGCATTTGTTTTAGACAACTCCATGCCCATTCAAAGCCACATAGAGGAGTTAGGCAAGGGTCATGGCAACTACACTTTACAGCTGTCAATTGAATGCTTCTGGAGATGACTGCTACAATTTGAGTGCTATGATTTGGTGTCTTTTGATAGCGATTTGACAACTTACTAATCAATGCCATTGCTTGGGACTCTTACCATAAAAACTATCCTAAGTCAATAGTCATTTATTTTCAAGGATTTGGTGTTGTTCATACTAAAACTATCTTGTAGATCCACTATTCTTTCAATCAAAATCTAGCTTCCATTTGCTGGTTTGAAAGGACTGTAAAGGGCTTGTAGAAATACAAGTCATGATCTCCTTCATTTGAGCTATATTGTTAAACCTTGAATTCATAGTGTCTTTAACCTTGAATCTTCAATGGCTGCTACCAATATGAACTTTACTTGATTGTGACTTGTGAATTGCATCATTATTTGAATATTCTGAAATTTCCCCAATAAACAGTCGCCAATAAAAACAATGCATGGGCATAGGCGAGGTCGGGCCCCAAAGTGGGTCCGACTAAAAAAATTTTTGTTTTCATACAACTAGCCTTTGGAATGCTTCAGACACCTTAAAATTACCTCTGGAATCAATCGACATCATTTTCAGATCATCAGACTAAATTTTGCAACCTTCAGGCAATTATGCCACATTTTCGCATTTAATCACAAAGACGTATTTTTCAAACCTATCAAAACACCTTCCTGGAGCTCACCATCTGACAGGCGTGTACTTTGATATACAAGGATGAACATTGCCAAGCAGTTTCTCAAGAGGAGTCCCAAGTGAAGAGATATTAATTGGCGAAAATGACAAACTGGCTTTGTCGACACTGTGGACCTGATGAAGTCAATGTTCTGGCAACACATGATGCCTTTCTCAAAAATATCAACGACCTCCGTAGGCCGTCAAATTTGAAACATAGGTACCTTGAAGTACATATTAAACCTTATAAATATTATTTTGACCAAAATCCTAACTGGATGCAAATGGCGCGCTCATAAAAACAACTACTTTAACTGATATAGCACTGAAAGTACGGATAACTGAAAATGATGGCTAAATGAGCCCTTTTGAAAACTGATCAAACGGATTGGCAGAGGTTTGAAATTTGAAACATAGCTTTTCATTTATATCAGAATTAACCTGGAAGAAACATTTTGGCATGACACCCACTGAGGCAACTTTTACACTTGTGCGAAACAGGGCTCCGACTAGCTTTCGAAACAGGCACTAGTCAAACCACAAAAACTACAAATGGTTTCGTTAAGACTTGAAACTTTGCAGGCTAACTCACATTTATGCATACAATTGAATCCATTTTGAAATTATTCATGATGATCAATAGGGTAAAAGATATAAACACCCAAAGAAGGCTACTCAATAAAATCTGTATTTGTGCCCAAAATGCACTTTCAGCTCACCCCTCGAAATGGGTACCTCATAAACTTATCCAAATTGAATTCTGAAAGTTTCAAATCACTACATAGGACAAATGAAAGGTGTAGGACATGAATCTTGAGCCTTACCCCTTGAAAATCAACTGGCTCCACTTTACCCTCTTTCTAACTAGGCCATTCAAACTGACTTATGTGGAAATGCAAAGTAAAAATTTGAATTGGGCCTCCAAACTCAACTCAAATTTAATGAGTCCCAACAATTCATCTATTAAATTAAGCAATTCTTTAATTATTTGATTAAATTAACTATTTCATATAATAATCACCCTTCAACACTTCTAATTATTCTATTTCTATTCTCAAATCATTTTAATCAGCTAACCTTATCTCAGTTATTAATTAAATATTAATTATTTAATTAATTATGATTTATTCCTTCATTAAATAATCTTTATTATTTAATTAATTCTATCTCCTAAGTTTAAATAATTTCATTTAAATTATTTAAATTAATTAATTAAATTCCTCCATTTCCCCAAATTATAATTCCATTTAATTTTGTCTCATTTCTCCCAAATTCAAATTTCATTTCATTTCAATTAATTTCATATTTTCAAATTCACTTTTCACCAAATCTGAATTTTAATTAATTTCATGTGCATTTCAGCATTTGAATGACCAATTTCAAATTGAAATTGAAAATGAAAATAAAATTCAATTTCAAATGCCTACAACACATGCTAAAATCAGAACTGATTGATCAAATTAGTTGTCTAATCAGTTAACTCAGTTAACTCATCAATCATCCTTTTTAACTCAAAATCATCTTTTTATGACTGATCCATCAATTCAGTCTTCTAATCCATCAATTCAGTCATCTCCCTAGTCTATTCAGTTCACTAATCAATCAAATGAGTTTACTAATCCATCTATTCAATTCACTCTCCAATCAATCTAGTTCACTACTCAATCAAATGAGTTAACATATCAATCAACTCTATTAACTGATCAATCTAAATCAGTTGTCACCCAATCAACACTTGAGTTCAAATTCTCACCTCCTTTGTGTTGAAAATCTATAAATTCAACGTTATTTTCTTATTTCAAGTTAGAATCACAGAATTAGATTCTTTGAAGTATTTGTATTTAAGAAATTGGTGCAATACTTGAGAGCTAGCAACCACTCAAATTGGAGAAGAACAATGGAAGCAAAGATGTAGAATGAGGGAGTTTTTATTTGAATTCATTCTCATTTCTTGTATTGATTTTCATTGATTGTGTTTGATGTTTGTTAATTAGTTGAGAATTGGTGATTTGTTCTTATTTTCTAATTAGCTTAATAACACGTGACTTTCAAGTGTAGAAACAATGGTGAACCTAACATGAAGAATTCTAGCCTTCATTTTTTGTTTTGGAAGATTTTGCAGATCCGTACATGCACAAGAAGCTTGATTTCGCACTTGCATTCGCAGAAATTCACAATTCCTCATAAAATTTTGCAATTTCTATCAAATCATTTCGCAATTGATTAAATATCTCACAATTACTTTAAAGGGTTGCAAATTTAATATGTCTTTTGTCGTTTCTTTATTGTCTACTCTTGTGCACCTAACCCAGAAATTTCATTCAATTCTGAAAAAATTAATTTCTCCATATAAGATGTATTTAATCCAATGGCAAGAAAGATGACTTTCAAAATTTCAGGTGCAAGTAAGGCAAAACAACATAGGAGACAACAAAAGACCTATCAAAGAATCTTAAAGGCAATAAGGGAGCTTTGTGAGATCTAAGAAAAAGAGGAGATTGCTCAATATCATAGGACCATCAACCATTTCTTAACCAAGTACAAGTTTTTCAACGAAATTGATGTGATGGCTCACGTGCTGTGGGACAATATCATTGCAAAATAACCCTTCTATCTTTTGTCTGTTTTTCCTTCCTTTTTTTAAATTTTTATTTTTTTAACTGTGAGCAATTGATCTTATATCAATTCACAATTGAGTAGTCATCACATTGCAATTTCTTAAACAATAATTAGCAATTGATCTTATATAAATTTATTTTTGTTGTGTAGGTAATTTGTAGTTGTTAGATTCAGTTTTTCTTTTTCTATCCTATTGCAGTTTTGGTTTTTATCACAATATCTTTCTGTCTATAAAAAGACAAAACTCTATAATTGGAAAATTAGGCTGGATAGCCCACCATGTGCTGACTAACTTTATTTTTTGTAGGGGTAGCTTAGAAACATTTTAATTTGGTGCAAATAAAATGAACCACAAACAAACTTGTATCTTATTCCACAATTGCGATGAAGGTTAAATTGAACCCCATGCTTTTTTGGAGAAACATCTCCAAATAGAATAGAAAATCATTGCAATGAAAAGTTAAAAAGAACCCTTATCATTCATGTTTTCAAAGGGATAGGTATTATGCTATCCCCTTCAATGGGTGATCAGAAAACCAAACTGTCTTCTTTCATGCTTTCATTTATTTCTTGCAATTACATCCTTTAGAAGTCCTGCCCTCCCGAGTTTCCCTTAGGGCACCATTAAGTCTGGTGACAGCAGAACGGCCTAAGTAATCCAAGTAATCTAAGCCTCTATAATCACATGCGTATGTGATGAAAATCACATGTGACGAGTGTTACATGCTGTCATAATGGCATTATGCCTCCCTTAGTGCCTATATGGTGCATTAAAATCTATAGAGCGTAACCTCTACAGACTGGGAGACCTCCCTCAATGGAGTGTAAAACAGTCCTGGTTGTGACCACACGAATGCAACCCTATCTAAGCACCATAGAAATTAGAAGCCAAGCTGAGTCAGTAACCAGACACTTGTTTTATCACAGTGCAAGGGTGGGGAAGAATCCACCCCCAAGACACTCACCATATATCTCCTAGGATAATAGACCAATTGAGTAGCAATCTTCTTTGATCTAATTTCTAGAAAAAAGAAAAAAAGGGGTGCAGCCTAGGGTGTGACAGAGCTATTTGAGCTGATAGAGTATCAAGATGTGGGTTGTGGTAATACTTGTGACCTATTGACCTTAGGAGAGTCTGTCTGATGTGATATAGAATGACCCCAATATATCGAGAACAAAATGAGATCTTGAAAAAGATCCCAACATTCATGGAAATTTGATTTTTTTTTCCTAAACAACTATTCTTTTCATGGTTTTATTCTTTTAATGTGACTATTGTTTCCTTTGCTACACTTTGACAAATTCAAAACATTGTAAGATACAAATCACAAAAAAGTCAAATTTTTAGTGTTCAACAAGATCAAACAAAACCTCAACAAAGATAAGTGTCAACAACAAAACCAACGCCAGATCCAAACCTTTTGTACAAATTCAAAGATGATGTACATATTACTTTCAAATGATCATAGGTCCTAGGTATTCGATTCATGTATAAGTACCATTAGAATCATCACGCAAAGTCCTCACACAAGTTATTTCACCAAATTCTCTTAAGGTTAGTGTTGCATCAGATTATAGGAATCATACCTAAGTCCATGGGTATTAGAGGAGATGGATAATTCCCAATCAAATAACCAAATCTTGGGCCAAACAATGACCAATTACATAGAATTGATGGTTTAGATAAGCTTGCTTGGGAAGCAAGAGTCAATCGTACCCAATATGATACAGTTGTGGCCATCATAGATGATGAAATCCGAAAGTTTGTTCTTCTCAATGAGAAACTAAGGAAAAAGATACAAAGAGCAGCTCAAAAAGAAGCCATTAGACAATTGGTAGAGAACACCATAGCAACATCTCTCAAACCATGTTAAAAAGGAAAAGTGTCAATCATTTTAGGTATCATTCATTCATTTCTATGGTCTGCATTGTCTACATAGTAGTCTTTAACATATGGGTCTAAAAGGAAATGATCGATTCCCATTTGAACAACCCAATCTTGCGGCAAACAACGTTCAATTAGAAATAATTGATGGTTTGAATATCCTTGCTAGGGAATTAATAATTGATCAAGACCAATATGACATAGTCCATGCTGTCATAGATGAAGAATTTCAGAAATCAGTACAGATAGACATAGACCTCAAAAATTGAATTAAAGAAGAGGCAGAATTGGAAAGTTTTTGGCAATACGCTGAAAACCTTGTGTTCAAATTTCAAAATCCTTGATAGCAAGTCATTATTTATAGATCACGTTGTCTGCACTCTAGTTTTAAGGAAGTCATAAAAGCATATTTAGTTGCATTTAATGGAGTCTTGCATACACATTTTAGAGAGTCAAGATCACTTCGAAAAAATATTCATTCCATTAATGTGTCCTCAAAAGGCAAAAAACCAAATGGATCCTAACAATGACCCGTGGTCAACCCAACATGGAATATGGATATATCCACACAACAACAGTTATAGGGTTATACACCCACAACAATATCAACAAAAATGAACATGATGCCTTCCATTGATGAAATACGACATAATTTGACAAAGAAAGAGTTGGAAGCATCCCAACAAGATCCCGCAACATTAATGGTTCTCAACGTTCTCATTAATAGTGATAGAGATAGATGTCTGACTCACTTAGTCCAAAATAGGGCCAAGTTACATCCAGGGGTAGATATTTCAATAATATTGCCACAAGCTATGACATTAAATCAGAATATACCTCAAATGCTGGTTACAACACAGACACAAGGAAGAGTCACTACATCAACGCATGGTATAAATGCCAATATGGCTACAACCTTGGCATAGTCAATAGTGGCACCAGCAAGTGCCAATCTTACAACATTGATAATGCCAAATATGACGCTGCAAGCTCTAATGAATCACACCACTACCTTGGCAAATATAACTCAACCCACAGTTTCGGTTGGTTCCACCCACAATAGTCAGAATGTGAATCAAGGGACAACTAGCTTGGCTCAGCCAAATGCTACTCTAAAATTTGAATACTTCACACCACCTACTGGGACTTATGGCACATAGTTACCTGGTTTGTCTAAATCTCAACAAGCTCAAAGGTACTCAAATACTATTCCTTTTGTGGGAAAAATTCATCAAGTCAATACACCAATAACCCAAACAAAAATTCTAACCCAACAAATGTAGAACCTTCGAAAGCAAATGGCCAATATGCAAGCAGGTAATGATAAAAAGTGCTACACCATGGAGGATCTCTGTTCATATCCTTTTGATAGAAAATTATACATGCCACCATTTCCCCCACATTTCGAAACTCCAAAGTTTGACAAATATAGAGGGAAAGGGGATCCTTGAGATCATATAAGAGAATTCTTCATGGCATGTATTGGAGTAGCTCACAATGATACATACTTAATAAGAATATTTTCCAAGAGCCTTGGAGGGACAACATTAGAATGGTTTTCACACCTTCCACCAAAAATTAATTCATGGGGAGAATTGGTTGAGTTATTTATAGCCATCTTTGTCTTCAAAATAGATAATTCAATTACCTTTATGGATTTATGTGCAACAAAGCAAAAAGAAGGTGAGACTTTCACCACATTCTTGCAAAGATGGAGAGGCCTATATTGCAGATGTCTTAGTCACACCCCTGAAGCAAAGCAAGTAGACATCTTTAATGAAAATCTTGTGCCTCCGATTAAAGATATATTACAAATGCAATGCCTGAATAATTTTAAAGACATAACAGAAAAAGGCATCAAATGTGAGAAAGGCCTATTTGAACAAGGGATATTGAAACACCATAAGGATAGTGGACCAACCACCAGAACACACAATGAAAGACCAAAGTTTTGGTCCAGAAACAAAAATGTCACAAATGATGGAGTTGTTCATGCATGTGCTATAAATAGAGCTCAACTAGCAATATCTCTACAAGGACCAGCTGATTTTGCCAATAAGAACTAGTTTCTGTCAAACAACACCAATACACTACAGTCAAATAATCCAAGGCCACCAAGGATAGGCACACCCAGAAGGAACTTTACACCCCTCAAAGAACCTATTGAATTAGCACTGAAAAAGTTGATATAGAGAAATATCATAACTTTACAAGAAGCTAGGCCATATGAACCAGGTCCATTTAAGCCCGCATGGTGGAATGAGTCACAAGACAACAAGTTACTACAAATTGAAGAACCTCATCCAAGATCTCATTGATCAAAGTGAAATTACAATGGATAATAATAAAGCACCAAAAAAAGATCATACCATTTTCAAAGATCCTTTTGTCAAACATGGCAATGGAAAGTCTTATAGTTCTAATGCACAAAACAATACTGCCAATTATACCAATGTAGCATTTCACTATGTCATTAACACACTAAGTGAAGGACATTAAATGGTAGCTACAATCATAGTGAACCCTAAAAGAAGAGATTGTGTCGTCATCAATAGAAGAACAAAGGTCACATTCAAAGGAGTGCCTCCAAACCTGCATTCAATAACCAACAACTATAATATGGTGGATCAGTTGAGTTATTGTGCATATCACAAGCCCATAAAGTAGTCCTAGATAAAGCCTTACAAGATTTTTTTTTTTGCTAGAGATATTGATGATAACACATTCCAATCCATGGTTGCAAACTTGGCAACTTCAAAGGTCGCATTCACTGAATAGGTTATCCCTGCAAACCGACCCATGCATAATGATCTCTTGCACTTGGAAGCTTCCGCTGATCAAAAAAAGGTTCGAAGAGTACCTATAGATGGTGGAGTTGGCCACAACATATGCACTCTACATTCAATTAAAGCTTAAAGGATATTCTGAACATTATATTGACTCTACCAAGATAATAAATATCAAAGCCTATTATGACAACAAACACCCTTCTAATGGTGTGGTGACTTTACCAGTACAAATGGGACTAGCTCCAACAAATATCACCTTTAAAGTCCTAGATAGATAACTGGGGTACAATATGTTGTTAGGTCGCTCATGGATACATACAATGCAAGCAGTACCACCAAATTTTCACCAATGTGTAAAGTTCCCATACAATGGCATAGAGATCACTGTCCATGGTGACCCAAACCCTTTTCAAAACTATAATTATTTAAGGGCAAGCTTAGACAATCAAGTACCAAACAATCAGGAAGCTCATATTCACCTACAAATGGAATCATTATCAATTAAAGAAATAGAGAAAATTACACCAACCACATCTTCTCTACATATTAAATAAGTTGGTTGTGGATAATATTCCATTTTGAGTACATCCGATGGCAAACAATCATCATTTTCTCCCAGGTCTTTTGGGAAGCCTCAAAACACAACAATGAAGCAAGATAAAGGAAAAGAAATAGTAAAGTATTCAGATTATTTCTCTTTCATTAGATGGGGAGACCTACAAGAAGAATCTCTAAATGAATATGTCAACCACTGTATATACAGAGAAGAAGATGACATGATAGTAACCTGGATACATCTACATCAATATGGAAACAACTTAAAGATGTTACAAAAATATGGGTATGATGGTACCATAGGATTAGGACTACAAAAGGAAGGAATATTAGAACCTGTTTTACCACATGAAAACCCAAAGAATCAAGGCTTGGGATATAAATATGTGCCACAAATAATAGAAGCTAGACAATGTACCTTGGATATATTGAACAAGCCAAAGTTACCCTCAGAATACATACCTCAAAATTAGTCATCAACAAAGATGCATTTCTCTCCACCTCAAAAAATAAAGTGATCACCAACATCTCCTATCATGGAACTAGATGGTGAAGACATGAGGCAACTTCTATAAGAACCTAGTATAGAGACATCTAGTAGTATAGTACCTGAATCATCTACACAAGCAAACATGGTAACAAATACAGGCTTAACACCAGTAGATGAACCAAATCCTTAGTTACTGTCAATACTTTTGCCAAGAGAAATGAATTTAGCTCCTCCATTTGAATCAGATGAAGAAAGACTACAAAGACTAATACCAGGCTTAAGAAGGGTATCCACAATACAAAGGATAACCACTCATTTACAACAAACTAAGTTACCAAAATAATAGCAGATAAGTGACACAGAATCAGAAAGTGAAACATACATAGAAAGCGTCACAAATTCTTATCACTATGAATTTCCATCTAACATTGAAGACAACCCACCAACAATTTATGATGAAGAAATAATAGATCATAACCAAGTATGCATGATACCAGGATCCTCTAAGACAACAAGAGACAAAGACTTGCTCTTCATGCATCCATGTTTGATTGACTGGGGGAAAGAAGGAAAGCCACAATTAGATTGGTTTCAAAATGATGAAGCCATAGCTTAATTCTTGGGTGAAAGGGATGGATTGCCTTATAATGATCACAAAGCTGGTTATGCAGTAGATTTGGAAAGAACTGCATATTTTGGAGAAGCAAGCTCCTCTCTTTATCAAGATAGTGATAATAATGTCGAACAAATAATGGATACCCTACCTATTGATAAAGAATGGTCAACATTATTGCTAAAAGAAATTGAGGAAATCAACATCGGCGATGCTGAGAAAGTTTTTAACATTCACCTAGAAAAATCCCTCAATCTAGTGGAAAAAGAGAAATTTATCAATTTCTTTAAGCAAAGACCCATCAACTTTGCATGGTCTTATACAGATATGTCTGGATTAGACCCAAAATTAGTCTTACATCACTTGCCATTACTTATGGGGGTAAAACCATATAAACAAAAGCTTAGGAAGATGCACCCTCACATAGCCTTGTTAGTCAAAATTAAGCTACAAAAATTGTTAGATGTGGGTTTCATTAGGCCTATATATTATGCTGAATGGATTTCAAATCTAGTCCTGGTATCCAAGCATACTAGAGGTATCAAGATTTGCACTAACTTTAGGGATCTTAAAAATGCTTCCCCCAAAGATGACTTTCCACTCCCTAACATAGACATCATAGTAAACTTGACAGTTGGAAATGAAATGCTATCACTCATGGATGATTTTTTTGGTTATAATCAAATCAAAATTGCACTATAAGACCAACCTAAAACAACATTCACTTGTCCATGGGTAGCATATTGCTGGAATGTGATGCCATTTGACCTTAAAAATGCAGGTGCCACTTATCAAAGGATAATGACTACCTTGTTTCATGACATGATACACACAATCATGGAATATTATGTAGATGACTTGCTAGCAAAGTCCAAAACAAGGGATAGTAATTTAAACATGTTGGCTAAGATCTTTGATAGACTTAAGCAATAAAATGTAAGACTCAATCCAAAAAGATGCATCTTTGAGGTAACATCTGGCAAACTCTTGGGATTCATTGTATCCAATCGCAAAATAGAGATAGATCCAGAGAAAGTAAAATCTATTTTAGAAATGCCATCACCTGCTACACTCAAACAACTTAGAAGTCTACAAGGTAGATTACAATACATAAGGTGCTTCATTGCCCAATTGACATAAAAGTGCTAGCCATTTCAACATCTTTTAAAGAATGGTGTTACATTTAAATGGACATGACAATGCCAAGAGGCATTCAAGACACTAAAAGAATATCTATTGTCCACTCCAATCTTGGTTCCACCCATACATGGGAAACCATTACTCCTATATATAGCTGCAACAAAGTCCTCTTTAGGTGCTCTCCTAGCACAACATGATGAACAAGGAAAAGAGAGAGTTGTCTACTATATCAGTATAACACTTAATGGTTATGAGATCAACTACACACAAAGAGAAAGAGCATGTCTTGCAGTAGTATTTTCATCACAAAAAGTAAGACATTATATGTTGAGTCATAAAGTATGTCTTGTTGAACAATTTGATCCACTCAAAAACCTGATGAATAGAGCAGCACTAACCAGAAGACTTGCCAAGTAGGTCATGATACTCAGTGAATTAGACATTGAATACATTAGTATAAAAGCCATAAAAGGACAAATCATAGAAAACCAACTTGCAGAAGAACCTTTACAAAATAATCATCCAATGGTGATAGTTTTTCCAGATGAATCAGTATTTACACTATCGATACAAACACACTAGAAATTATTCTTTGATGGTTCACATAAAAATCATGGAGCAAGAGTAGGAATTTTGTTCATAACTCCTCAAGAAGATTCAATTCCCAAATCATTCAGGATTAGCTTCCATTGCACCAATAACATTATTGAGTATGAAGCCCTGATGGTAGGACTATGCACTGTACTACAATGGAAGATCAAAGACCTATAGGTCTTTGGAGACTCACAACTTATTATTAACCAAGTCAATGATGATTACAATACAAAAGATGATAAGTTATAACCATACAAACAATTGGTGGAAGAACACAAGAAACACTTCACCAAGGTCACATTTGAATAGATACCAAGAGTGCAAAACAAGGTAGTAGATGCAATGGCAACAATAGGATCTCTCTTGGATATGCCAAATGATGGAACTCACTTTGAATTTCAAGTGGAACAACTCATTGTCCCAGCTTATGAAATATCATCCACTGAATATGTATGTATGATAATAGGAACTGAGTCTCCATGGTACAAAGATATATATACATACATTCATGATCAATATATACCTCCCGATCTTACACGGAATGAAATGAAGGCACTCATCTGACAATCAACAAAACATTCAATTATTGCCTATACTTTGTACAGAAAAAGTGTAGATAGCAACTTACTCAAATGCCTTGATATTGAGGAGGCAAAAATCGCCTTAAAACAAGTTCTCTAGCAAAAACACTTTTGCGAATAGGTTATTATTGGCCTACAATGGAAAAGGATGCTTACAAGTATGTCCAAAGATGCAAGCAATGGCAAATACATGGGAACCTCATTCATGCACCTGCTCAAGATCTTTCACCAATAACATCACCATGACCATTTTCGCAATGGAGATTAGATCTTGTAGGGAAAATAAATCCTACCTCCTCCTACGGACATAAGTTTATTCTCACAGCTACAAAATATTTCATGAAATGGGTTGAAGCAATCCCAATGACTTTCACAATAGGAAAGCAAATAGCTAAATTCATCTTAAATTATATTATTTGCAAGTATGGGATACCCGTGTGCATTGTAGCTGGTAATGGATGACCTTTTCAAAAATCAAGAAGTGACTGAGCTTTGTGAACAATTTAATATCTAGCAACGTTTTGCAACACCCTACTATCCCCAAAGAAATGGTCAAGTTGAGGCAACAAACAAAACTATTTTGAAATTTTTAAAGAAAGTTGTCAATGATAGCGGATGAGATTGGCATCTCCAACTAAATCCATCTTTATGGGCTTATCAAAATAGTATCTGCATGACAGCTGGTACAACACCATTCTCTTTGGTTTATGGTGCAGAAGCCATTTTACCTATCGAAGTAGGATTTCCATCCCTAAGAGTCTCTCTAAAAACCATTATCTGAAAAGAAAACTATAGAGTAGCACGTTTGCAAGAGTTAGAATTCCTAGATGAAAAATGACAAAGCACTCTAAATCATTTACAAGGCTACCAAAATAGAATGAGAAGAAGCTACAACAAACGAGTTAACCCACGTTTCTTCGAAATAGGAGATAATGTTCTTAAAGAAAATCAAAGGAACCTTGTTGAATGTGAAAAACCGGGAAAATTCTAACCTAACTAGTTAGGTCCTTTTGTCATAATGAAAGTAATTGGAAAAAATGCTTATCATTTGCAAACAATTGAGGGATATTCACTCATTGATCCCATCAACATCATGTACCTAAAAATATATTACATCTAAGGGTGGGTTAATTTCATTTTTCCATACTGCATTTGCATATTTCTTTACTGCATTGCATTATCCCTTTCTCATATAGTTGCATCAATAAAATGTGATGATTGTCTGAGTCATTCACCTATCTACAATGAAAGGAATGAAGGTTGTCTCATTTTCTAGATACCCATTCATGAAGTCTTTAGGAGATCTTTAGTCATTCATCTTCAATGTCACATTGGGATTACCCTTTATCCTTGGTTGGGTAGAGGTTTCCTTATCAAGTCTAGTTACCCAAAATCTATCAATTTCTATATCTCACACATTAATAAAAAGCTCTAAGTCATTACAGATACCTAGTTGATTATGTGGCTAGTGAAATATCTAATATTCTACTTCAGCGTTACTGTAATTGTCATACCCAAGTCAACTTCATTACTTACAAGTCAAGGAAAGAAAATAAAAGAAAGAAGTGCCAATATCCATCTCAAGGCAACATAAACTATGATATATAACTGAAATATCATGCATACAAGTGCAACAAAAGCTTGACTACGGGAACATGCAAATAACTCCATCAGGGCTATGGATGCCTATTGACAATGGAGCAATGTTTGAGAGATTATAGTGCATAACCTCGTCCGAGCCCTAAAGGCTTGCTGGCAGCGAGGCTCTATCCAAGATGCTTTTGAAGTCATAATAACTCACATAGCTAGCCACATAGGATTCTAAGGGTCTTTGATGGTTACAAGTGTTAGAAAAAACTCAATTGCACACACATGGGCAAAGAAGATCAAAGTTTCAAGAATTGATGGAGGATTTTTCCGCGCCTCCATTTATAAATATTGGTTACAGAGTGTGTTAGGTTGGATGGTCAAAGTATTTTTTAGAAAATATTAAACTCCTATCTCTGAAACATTTCTCACCTTTAATCCAGTTAGTGCATTTTAGAATGACACACACTCATCCTTGTTCAAATAGGAACTACATTCTGGTCATGCATCTTGCAAAATTCATATTGAAAATTCATTGTCCCCACATACATGTTGCATATCATTATATTAGGTCTATATTTGGGGGCATAACTAAAAAAATACCGAAAACATTCAAATAATGTCCTAAAAAAATCCAAAAACTCAAATAATGATCCTAAAAAAACCCTAAAAATCAGATAACGATCCTGAAAAAAATCCTAAAAATCAGATAACGATCCTAGAAAAATCCTAAAAACTCAATTACAATCTCTGAAAAAAATCAAATATGATCCTCAAAAAAATCCAAAAAATCAGACAACAATCCTGAAAAAATCCTAAAAATCAGATAAAGTCCTAAAAAAATCCCAAAATCATATAGAGTCGTGAGAAAATGCCAAAAACATCAAAAAATTCAAAATCAATCAAAACATTCAGATAAAAGTCCTGAAAAAATACCAAACACATTCAAATATCAATTTAAAACTTGTGATAAATTATCTCGCAAGAATCAAACACTGCAATAGATATCCAACAAACACTTCACACAAAGTTAATTAAAGGATACAACTATCTTGTCAAAACGTCTGCAATCAAAATAATCAATTGTCTAATCTATCGAATTATCAAACTATCAACATGATCAACATCTTGTCTTAAACAGAATTGATACACTCAAAACCAGACAGATCGATCTTATACGGGGTCCAAAACTTTTGAAACTAGACATTATCAAAATCACATCAAACATATCAAAGCAAAGGCACAATCAGTCTAACTCCTTTTATCAAATTGGCAAAGATCATTGCTTGTCCAAAAGTGACTAGAGAAGCCATGATGGGCATGATCCTTTTCATTGCTTATTGTTTGTGGTTTGAACCAATGAAGTTCTTGGGCAATTGCTCTAGTGGGTGTCTATGATGGGAGCATTCAGCTTGTGAATGCCACACATACCTCAACCCATAGTGTAACTCCTAGAATAAAGGATTCATTCCTTATATGTTACATATTTGTTTCTTTGCAATGAGATATCTATATATCCTAGTTCCTCATGCCCTAGTGTAATAAGTTCCATTGTTATACAATAAGGCTCAATGATGATAATGTATTGCACTATGAATAAAGCAATGGAGACTTTCTCATCAAAATTTCTATCAAATCATCTATTATCATATCAAAATCTAGAATAAACAAAGTTTGATTCAGTTGATTGATCATTTAATATCTATTCTACGTCTAAAAACTAACAATTCTTCCAAAGTTTTCAACACATATTTTGACACACAAAAAAAAACATCATCATATTAAATTTTCATTACCATTCTATATTGATAGTCCATTGCATTATAATAAGATTTTCATCAACCATTATGCATCGTAACATAAATATACATCAAATCACTGCATGATACCACATTCATATTGCATTCATCATCACAATAACATAAAAAATAATAAAGAAACATTATACCATGAAGTTCACCATCAAATATCTCACTAGGAACACATAGCATATATCATATAAAAATGTGTCAAAATACATCGTATCTACAACATCAACATCAATATCCAATCTCTCAACCTATACTACCTCTATCAGTAGGTGCATCTTGACTAACTCCAGCCTGTCCTGACGATGCTCTAGGTGGACCCATCACTCCTCCACTGCTAGTCTATCAAGAGGTAGATCGACTTGATTTTCTCCCCATAAAAACACTAAAAATAGGCTCCCTTTGACCCTCTAGAATAGCTCTCTCATAAGCCTACTGATAATAAATAGCCTCCTGTGCAGTAGTTAAATATCTATATGTCTAGCTACATGCCCTTGTCACCGACCCAAATAACTGATCATATGCATCCATGGTGACCTGAGCTCTCCTAACTGCCTTATCCCTCTCCCTCTCTTGTTGATCTCTCTTAGCAGATATCTGATCCCTCTCTGTATTCAACTCCTTCATTGCATGTTGATATTGATCTCTATCCTCCATCTATTGTTGTCGCAAAGTAGCGACCAGGTCCTCTAAATGCCTAACTTGATCTCTCAATCACTCCTCATCTCCTCTCTCTGCACCTACAGACTTTGTAACTTGGGGCATCTCCACATCATATCCATCATCCCCACCCCCATCTCCACCACTACTTGATGAACCTGATCCTGACTCATCACTCTCATCATAATTTTTCATGGATGCAGTCTCTCCACTAATATCCACATCCTCCTCTCCACTATCCACTTGCTCTGTAACCATTGTTATTAGATCTATACCTCCCCCATCCCTACCACCTCCACCTCCACCTCCACCACCTCCACCTATACCACCTCCATCCCTACCACCTCCACCTCTACCTCCTCCACCCCTACATCCTCCATCTCCACCATATCCACCTCTCCTTTGCCCCCTAGGACCACTTCCATGTCTAATCTGTTGAGCACCAATCGGAACTGTTAAATTTGTCAAAGGTATAGGCCTCTGTTGTATCCACCATGCACTATACTATGTTGTGGACCTTGGATCCACTACACAAACATGCCATCCCCACAAAAAAGGAGCAAGAGCATCAAACTTAGCAATAGAAACATGAGGCTACACTCAAGCACCCCAATCACCAACCTCTCGAGTAGTGCAAGCAAAATAAGATATCACATCCAAAATAACTTGTACTTCCCCAAACTGTCTGAGTACATGGCTAGGAAGATGCATGTCAATAACCCCATGACCAACCACATCTTGACCAATAAGATATCTTTGTTGTTGATAAAAAGGAAGATGTTGAGCATCATTAGTCCAACCAAAGCAAGTAAGATAAGGTCTCCTTGAGAAATACTGTAAGATATCAATCTAATGACACCAATACAAGATGTTACCTGATTCCCTATGAATCACACCAATAGTATACCCAAAATCATATGGCTAATCTGGCTCTAAATCAATATGTAATGCAGTATGAAAGATAGCTATGTGCTCCCAAACCCATGTCTGGAGAAAAATAATGCCACATCCAATTGATTTCTACTACAAGTAAACAATCCTATGCATCTGATGATATAAAGTGGCAAGAAGACAAGGACCCCTAGAAAAAACATGTTTGTCAATAATCATATCATGCATGACATGTCCCCATCCAACAAGAAAACCATGGGCATATCTATCAGGAATCAATAATCCAACGACAGTGAAAGAAAGCACAACGGTGATATCATGATAATTAAAATCATCCCAATGAATCTCGTAATGACCATGAATATGTAGATCCTGCTCCACACACTTGAACAATGTACATAAAGTAGAATACCATCATGACAATCAAAAGTAACTCGTGTACCAAATATCAAAATGTGTAAAATACACCACACATCCTCAAGTGTGATGGATGCCTCACCTATCGATAGATGATAAGAACATGTCTCTAAATGTCACTACTCAATTAAAGCAGTAATCATGGCCCTGTTGGCAGTAACCTTAGGCAAATGTGTTATATAATACAATCCAACCTATAGTAACAAAGCCAATTCATGATGCCGATCAAGACCATCTAGCCTTGTCTGTCTAGCAAGTAGTACTGGATAATGCCCCTACATTTGGAAAATATAAAAAATGAGTTAGCTACATCATCAAAATTGTCAGGATGCATAAATAAGAAGAAAAATGCTGAAATACTTATATCAACTGTGAAGTAAAATTCTCAAATGCAACATACTTGTGTCAAATGCGAATATATTTTAACATATGTGAAACACAATTATCAATTGTGAGTCAAAACTTTCAAATGTGATTCAAAAGTATCAAATGCAGTATAAAACATCAAATGCAATGCGTTTACATCAACTGCGACATGATTATATCAATTGTTACAAAGTTGATAGTCAATTGTGAAATTCATGAAAGATGACACACCAAAAATGATTAAAATTTTGGGAAATACAGACATAAACAAGAAGAAAATCATGCAACTCACCATGCCACCAGTGTTGGGAGGTCTCTGATAAGACTACACTCACTTGGATAAATGCAGCCTCGCTCTATGACCTGCCATTTTGCTCCAAGGATGCCAAAAGAACTAATATCTCTAAGGACTTCTTTCAAAAGAAAATAATGCAAATGAGCTCAAATAAATACCAAAATTCAATTTATAAGCTCAAAATTAGGGTTTCTCAACATAACGTTCGTAAACCCCTCCAACTTCAACATAGTTGTAAACATATCAAATGAGATCGAAAACATTTCAAACTTCATCTAATCACTATCTAGCACATTGCTGAAAAAATGGTCTTCGTTTCACATTTTCCCGACGACTTTTTCTGAGGGGGCATATTTCTACCCTAACGTCACCAGGGCATACTGGGGCAGTTTTTCTTTTTCTTTGAAACAATGTCGTTTGGACATTGTCTCAAAGAGGGGCAAATGTAGACACATAAAAATGTGTCATTAATTCTACAATAATTATTTGTCTATTTAATTAAGTAATTATTTAATTATTTGATTAAATTAACTATTTCTTCTAATCATCGCCCTTCAACACTTCTAATTATTCTATTTCTATTCTCAAATCATTTTAATTAGCTAACCCTATCTCAATTATTAATTAAATATTAATTATTTAATTAATTATGATTTATTCCTTATTAAATAATCTTTATTATTTAATTAATTCTATCTCCTAAGTTTAAATATTTTCTTTTAAATTATTTAAATTAATTAATTAAATTCCTCCATTTCCCCAAATTATAATTCTAATTAATTCCATTTAATTTTATCTCATTCCTCCCAAATTCGAATTTCACTTCTTTTCAATTAAGTTCACATTTTCTTATTCACATTTCACCAAATCTGAATTTCAGTTAATTTCATGTGCATTTCAGCATTTGAATGACCAAATTCAAATCCAAATTGAAAATGAAAATCAATTTCAAATTCAAATTCCTACAACACATGCTAAAATTAGAACTGATTGATCAAATCAGTTGTCTAATTAGTTAACTCATCAACCATCCTTTTTAACTCAAAATCAACATTTTATGACTGATCCATCAATTAAGTCTTCTAATCCATCAATTCAGTCATCTCCCTAGTCTATTCAGTTCACTAATCAATCAAATGAGTTTACTAATTCATCTATTCAGTTCACTCTCCAATCAATCTAGTTCAGTACTGAATCAAATGAGTTAATAAATCAATCAACTTCATTAACTGATCAATCTAAATCAGTTGTCTTGCAATCAACACTTGAGTTCAAATCATCACCTCCTTTGTGTTGAAAATCTATAAACTCATCATTTTCTCATTTCAAGTTAGAATCAAAAAATTAGATTATTCAAAGTATTTGTATCCAAGAAATTGGTGCAATAACTGAAAGCCACCAACCACTCAAATTGGAGAAGAACAGTGGAAGCAAAGATACAGAATGAGGGAGTTTTTATTTGAATTCATTTCTCATTTCTTGTATTGATTTCTATTGATTATGTTTGATGTTTGTTAATTAGTTGAGAATTGGTGATTCATTCTTATTTTCTAATTAGCTTAATAACACATGACATTCAAGCATAGAAACACATGGTATGCAAGATTGCACTCTCACTTAGTGAAGATAGGTTTTCAAAGAACTAGTGAAAACAGTAACATATATCTCAGGACAGAAGGAGATAAGATATTGGTAAGTGATGTATTTGTGGATGATATCATTTTTGGAGGAAATGATGATACATGTCATGATTTTGCTAATGAGATGAAGAATGTGTTTGAGATGTCACTGGTAGGTGAGATAAAAAAATTCATATGTTTGCAAATCCAATAGATGAAGGAAGGTATTTTCATCACAAAGTCCAAATATGTGAAAGAAGTGTTGAAGACTTTTGGAATGGGAGACTGTAAATGAGTTGGAACACCAATGGTTATAAGTTGTAAATTGTCTAAGGAAGATGATTATGCATTGGTTGATGAAAAGGAGTATAGGTCTATGACAAGTAAACTACATTATGTTGTCCACAATAGACCGAACATTTCTCATGCAATTGGATTGGTTGCCAGATTTCATAAAAGCTCGAAGGAAACACACATGGTTGCAACCAAAATAATTTTTTGATATCTAAAGGCATAATTGATTATGGATTATGGTATCCATATGCAGGAGACTCTGATTTAAAAGTCTATATAGATGCAGACTGGGAAGGAAATGTTGATTATAGGAAGAGTACAATTGGAGGAGTATTTTTTCTTGGAGGCAGACTAGAGTCTTGGAGTAGCAAGAATTAGAGTTGTATCTCTCAATGTATACCAGAAGTTGAATATGTTGCAGCTTATATGAATTGTACCCAGACAATTTGGATGAAACACATTTTGGAAGGTTTCAAGATGAAGATATCAGAACCGGTAAGGATTTTTGTGATAACACAAGTGCTATAAACATTTATGAGAACCTGATATTGCATGTTAGGACAAAGCCTATAGACCTAAAGTATCATTTCTTGAGAGAAAAAGTGCAAAGTAAAGATGTGTCACTAGAGCATGTACCTACTAAAGAACAAACTAGAAAATATCTTTACTAAACCTCTACCTAAGGCTACATTTGAGTATCTTAGAGGTAAGTTTGGGGTTGTAGCCCTACATAAAGTCAATTAAGTATATGCAAAAGCCATCAATCCCAGAGCCTATTGAAAATATTGAAGCAGGATTGGTGTAGAGTGGAGCTACTCCACAAGGGGAGCAACTAGTTGCAGATCAGTGAAGCATGAAATGATTTACCTTCACTTTGGCATTGTTGTCAAAGGGGGAGAAAAACTATATATGATTGATAGCCAATTACTAGCTGAAGACATCAAGATATAATTGAAGGAGAGTATATGGAAAAATGTAAACCAGGATTCCTATAATTGTGTATATGTTTTACTCTAAATCATCACAATCAATGGGTATTGATATTTGTATTGACATCAATGCCAAAGGGGGAGATTGTTGGAATTGCATGAAGATTGCATTGGTGAAGTATAGTGTTGTCATTGATGTCAATAGTAACCAGTAATGGAGATGTATTGAAACCAGTAATGATGTAGTAAAGCAATCGGTAGTAAAGTAGTGAAGGCAATAGGTAACCCTAACTAGTTGATAACCAGAACCCTAACCCATGGTTCTTAGAGAATCGGTTGTGATGATCTATGACTAAATGATGATCAGAGATGAATGATGCATGTGATGAGTTTCAAAATATATTTGGTGCATGAAGATAACCATTTCTTTTGGGAATAATCAAATGCATAGCATGAAATGAAAAATGTGTGATGAGCTACATGATCCAATGTGTGGTGATCCAGGAGCAGTTGAAGTTGTCTAGAACAATGTGTAGTTGATCTCTATGTAATCCAATGATTATGATTGAACCAACATATTTGTAATCTCTTTGAGATTTGTAGGTTTTGTGTTGTGTTACCGACCTATTGTATTTTCTTATAAGGTTGATGGTTTATTTCAATGTTGTGTTGACAAATTTGGTTAACTATGGTAGTGATTGTTGTTGAACGAGAAGGAGTGTCTACAGAATGTTGTGAAGGTAGATAGGAGAAAAAAATGATTTGATTAAACAAGGAAGTGTTATTTCCAGATCAGCAAAGAACCTATTGTTCTCTAACCATTACAACAATTAAATCCCTTAATCGGGTAAGTTTTAATTGGCTTAGTATTGTTGAAATCCTCTAACAAGGTGATCCATTAACTTGGATTTGAAATCGTCCACCGAGGTTACCTTTAATAGGGTATTGTAGTCAATCCCTTAACCGGGTGGTCCTTAATCAAATCTTTTCTTAACAGGACATTATTGTATAAGCTTCTAACAAGGCATGGCTCCTAATAGGGCAAACTTCAAAAGAGTTCAAAATACTTGTGGGTATTCATCCCCACCGTGATTATTCCCATTTGGGTTTCCACGTGAAAAATCATTGTGTCAAGTGGTGAATGATTTTGTGGATGTGTTTCGATATGGTTGATATGAATGACTGATATATTTAGATGACCGTAAATGATCTGAAATGTCCTAATTCTGATATTAGTGAAGTAGTTTAATGTTTTGGTTAAATGGTATTTGATTTTCAGATCTGTTGCATTGTATCATTGATGTTTTGGTCAACCGGTAAAGTTTTACAGTATAGTTATAGTTTTTATACAGTGACTAAATCAATTAGGTTAGAAAGTTGTTTCTGAGTTGGAATTAAGTTTGGTAAAAGTTTAGTTTATTTTCTATCTATTGATTCACCCCCCTCCCCTCTCAGTAGTTGACTGGATCCTTATAGTTTCACCATATTATCACTATGTCTCTTCCACTTCAATCATTAATCCCATCCCCAATCCAATCCTACTTAATCATTCATCCCCTTTTTCTTCATCCTATATAATCATTTATCCTTTATCCATCCAATCCAATCCATCAAACTGAGCTTTCCCCATCTACTTGAACTCACACTAACTTGTGCCTAATCCAAGCACCCATCCATACTTTACTAATCAAATCCAAGTGGCAATCCTCTCATCTGAAGACCTTGCACATCCAACTTGTCTTTTGTCATCCATCAATCTATCCACACCCTGCCCATCAGAATGAATCCTTCCCATGTCTGGCAATTCATCCAAATTCATCACCTTCCCATCAGGATACATTCTTCCCTAGTCCGAAAATTTATCTAAATTCATGTCCTACTGTTGGCAAGAGATATCAATTGGTCATGTGAAAGTTGTTTGCATGCTTGAGATTTTCCCTTTAATTTTCATCTTGTGTCCCAGGACTATACTTGTTCAAGACTGCCTTGATCATCCTATATCTTGGTATGTATTGGCTGGTGTATAATGGGGCATAGTTTTCATGGCATGGTGTGTTTGAGGGTATTTCTTGTAGGAACCAACAACCCTGCATTAGTGTTTACCAACACTTCCATAGTTGTGTGCAAGAGATTCCTATTTGACTGAGCGTTAGTCCATGGCTCGGATCTTCATACCATCCCGATTCCTATAATCAGTGGTGTAGACTATCCATGACAATATCAAAATTAGGTTTTCTCCCTATATTTTCTCAACAAGAAATCCAATCCATTTAGCATTTATCTGTCTCATTTCATTCACAAGACTCCAATCTACTCATTTATTCCCTCTTTCACCATCTTCATCCTTTCATCACCTAGTCTTCTAATCCATTTCCAGAGCATGCCCATTTTCTTTGAACCCACATGTCCTCTCGAGGTGGCATATAACTACTTCCTTGTCATTCTTACCCATCTTATGAGTGGGGCATCATGCTACTAGTCCTTGTCCTTTCCTTCCACTATGTTTTATTCTTCTTTGATATAACATCATTTCACGATGCTATATCAAAGAGGGGAAAAATGTAGACACCTAAAATTAATATTTAATTAATTTAATCTTGTCAACATAATTAATTGATTTAATTGTGTTATCCTTATTTCTCTTGGTGTTAATTAAATCCAATTTAATTAATCCTATCACTATTAGTTAATTTATCAAATAAATAAATTATTCCCCTATTCTTCTAAAGTCCCCTCCACTAATTATTTTCTCTAAACCCACTCAGTTAATTAATTTTAATTAATTAACCTATTAATGTGATTCCTCCAAATCACTTTTCCTAATTCGCACTCAACCTATTTAATCCTTCTAAGAATCTCTCATAATCATGCTTATCATTATCCTTTAATTCTATATTCCACACTCATGTCACATCAACATTGAGCCTCTCAAAGAAATTCAAATTTCTTTGAATCCCTCCTTGCATCCTTTATTTTGGAATTTTTTAATTCCTCATTTTGAAATTCAAATTTCCATTCCCCGCTCTTCTCAAGGAATTTTATATTCCTATTTATTTTTTTAAGGCACCCTTGATCCATGCCTTCCATTTAAAATCAGTCTCAGCCCTCCATAACCAAATCAATCTTGGCCCTTCATTGGCCTGATCATTTCCTCACAAAAAGGATCCACTTCTCATTATATTTTCATGCTCCCCATTTCTTTTCTATCTTCCTCCTATCATACCCTCATAATTCCCAAATATCCTCTCATCTAATCCAATTCATCTCATTCATCATCATCAATCCAAATCCCATTCCAGTCCCTCTTGTTGAGAAAAGGAGAGAAATCCACATCCAAATCAAGCAAAGGATCACATCAAGTGGAGTATCAAAGGGCACATCTTCCACTTCATCAAGCTCAATCTGAAGGAGAAGGTAAAATTAGAAAGATATACATGGTTTGTTTAATGTTTGTATATTTATTTGGATTCTAACCATTAAAACTCACATTGCTCATTTTCCCCTCTTCACTAATGATGATAACAAAGTAAGGTAAAAATATAGTGGGACTAATAGAGATATCATAAGCGATGATAGAGATAATCAAAAGAGAATTTTATGTTCAACAAAGGATTACTCATTTTAAGAAGAAGAGAACTCAAATTTAAAAATACTTATCCCTGTTTAAGAAGAGAAGAGAGATGCACAGTCAAAAAATTCAAAAAACAAATCTTATGTACATGCTAAAGTGGAACCAAAATCATGGATCATTGACTTTAATTGTTCAAACCATATGACTGATGATAGAGACAATTTTATTAAACTTCAAACATATGATGGTGGATTAGTCAAGTGTTCAAGAGAGTGAGCTACACCAATTTGTGGAAAAGGAAGCATCTTTATTGAACGTAAGAATAAAATTCATGATGTTTATTATGTTAAAGTACTAAAACATAACTTGTTAACTATAATTCAAATATGTAGAAAAAGATATAAGGTTGTATCTCAAGGATCTAGATGTGAAATTAGGAAAGAGAATCTTTGGTATATTGGTTATAGGAGGTACAAGAGATAATGAAAATGTCTACTATGTAAAGGACAATAATGAAGGTGATTGTTTGTTGGCACAAGTCTATAATTAGACTAAGGATGTATCTATTACTATGGCCACTCCTATCACTATAATAAAGATAAATATCCTAGAAGACAAAAGTTGGGAAATGATTATAGAAGAATAATTGAATCAGATAGATGAAAGTATGGAAGTGGAAATGTTGCTTAACCCTATGACGGTAAACAAAAATTATTGAATGAAGCAAGGAATACTAGTCAAATTATTTTTTCTTAGATATATAACAAAGATGTGCCTATGAGACTTCATACTCATATTAGGTACTCATTAACTTTCAATGGTAACTATTTTTCATGCAATGTGGTTAGACATAGAGCTAGTGAATGCAAAAATAAAATCAGACCACAACTATCTAATGGTGAGTGTTATATTTCTAACAAAGTTGGCCATAAGGCTAATAAGTGTAGAAGTGGAATAATGAGGAATTCAAATAGTAGAAATATTTACACTCTAAATGGATGTTGTTATACTTGTAACAATCTAGGTCATAAATCCATTGAGTGCAGAAGAGTTATGAAAATAAGTGGAAGTATCTAAAGAGATATGAGTGTCAATATAAATAGAAATGTTCATCAACAAAGTTTCGTATGTTACAACTATAAAAAACATGGACACATTTATAATTTTTGCAAAGAAAGAAATGAAAAGAATGGTCTAGTCAAGAAGATTGATATCAATATAGAAAAGAAGAAGATGAAAAATATGTGAGTGAAGGTATCAGAAATGGAAAAAAAGTGTGGGGATTGATCTGCATTCTCTAATGTTATTGATTATTCTTCTAGTAACTAGAAAATAAGCACTATTTGAGGGGGAGAGTGAAATGAAAATCTTATGATCCCTGTTTCTATTTGTTGCAAAAGATGTTTTCAGCATGGTTTCTTATTCATTTTTGAGATTCCGAAGGACTATAAAGAATTGTTCATACATATGGAGAAGTTATTTGGGATCCTAGATGTTGAGTTGGAACTAGTCCAAAATTCATGACAAAGGAAGAAAAGACTAAAGACAATGGTCATATATCTTGGTGACAAAAAGGGGAGGTGCATTTGTCTAGGAGGAATCATCTAGCTCTTCTTTTTTTCCTCTAGATTAACATTATTTATGCTCTTAAGGGAGCAGATAAGGATAAATTTCTTTTGATATCATAGTTAGGGGGAATAATTTCATCTCTTGATACATTTAAGTTGTGTTGTACTCATTGGCAGAAAGATATTTTATTAATAGGAAGAAATATTTATATTTTTGTTGTCCTTGGCATTAAAGGGGGAGATGATTTAGTGTGACACCCTTTGTCCTTGATGTCAAAGTGGGATAGATAGAGAGGTTATTTTTCATTTTCCTTGGTGGTAAATATGTTTTTTCATCTATGATAGGAGGAGAATGTTGGAAACTTGATTTTTTTTGACTTCTTGTCATTGACATCAACCCTATGTTTTGTTTTTATTGATGTCAAACTATCTTGCACTGATATGTGTTAGACACAATGCACCATTGAGAGGGGAGTGAATCAGTGGTTCCCAAATGTTTCTCTCTGGTTGTCGTATGTGAGCATACTGCTTAATAGATCTAATTGTATGTAAACTTAGTGAGGAGACCTACACAAGAGCAATCACACAAGGGACATCATACAACACCAATATATACGAGGAAAACCCAAGATGGGAAAAAACTTAGTGAGCAATGTTGTTGGATTCTACTGCTCCAATCCACCCTCACAATGAAAACTTTGTTATAATGTTTTGGGCACAAACCCAAGGAGCACCAACCCCTAACTTGTTTATGGGCTAAACCCAAGGGAGCTACAACCCCTGCACCAATATATAAATCAGTGTTCACAATAAAAACATCAAATACAAAAGTAGTTGTCTTGTTACAAGTGAATCTTGCAACCATATCATATACCTTATGCTCCTAGTGAGAAACCTTCTCTGCTACACTGACTCACTCCTTTGTTTCTCTCAACTACAGCCTTGCTGCTAGTAAACTCTACTAGTACACCTCTCCTCTTCTTCTTCTCTGCTGGATCTCCTCCTTACTCTCTTCTCTTCACCAGTATAACACTTTGTCAATTCTTTGTCTTCCTTCTCTATAGCCTCCTTCACTTCTGCTCTATCGGTATGGTCACTACTGGTTATTCTCTACTATCAATTCAACACTTCAACCTCATTCTCACTCACTCTCACCCTCTTCTAACATACTCATTGGGAACTTTGCTGATTTTCTCTTACATGCAGAAGTATCACACTTCGCAGTAGCACAATATTTTCTATACAAAAGAAACAAGCAATGTCTTTGGCCTACATATTTATAGCCTGGTTTTTCAGCCAAAAGCCTAGTCAAAATCTAGGTAGTTAGGGTTTCCTCATTATCTTTGAGGAGAACCAAATCCAATCAGATCTTCCCCGATCTGATCTCTCTAACAGTCAACTATATGCCTCTGCCATTATCACACCTTCTTGACCAGGCCTTCTATCTTTGGTGATTTGATTTTACCCTATTGACTGATCTCTTGGTCAAACACCAAGATCTATCTTGTTGTTTCCTTCATCTGCCTTGATCTTCTCAATCACTCTTAGCTGGCTCATAGTTATCCTCCAGACCTCAAGCCGCAAACCTCTCCAACATGTCCCATGATTTGTAGGATCTATCGTTAATGTTGACCAACCTTGCAACTACCATGTTGGTGTACAATCCTTCTTCATCCAAAGGCAAGTTCATCACATTGACTTCATGTGGCATCCATGTCGATCATCTGCCAGCTTGGGTCTTCAAGTCGGTCTAGATAGGATCACTGACGAAATGCTTCTATTGGTTCCTCTTCTCTGTCGATTTTGTAAACCTACTGGTATCTCACATTCTACCGATTAAATCATCATGTCTGCACTTTGCTAAACTGTCGGTGGAACACTAAAACTAGTCTCCAGACATTTCTATCAAAAACATGCTCATTCCCACAAGGTGGGAAAACATCTGCATCTGCACCTTGTCCATATTACCACTGAACATTCATACTGGTAAAACCTCTTGATGGCACCATGTCATCAATCTTCAACAAACTCCACCTTCAATTGTGCCCTTCTACTCTAATCAGCTTAGACCATATCTCAACCAGTTTGTCAAGTTGACAAACCCATCACTCTTCTTCTATACTAGCATCTCAGCATGCCTTCTTTGTCGGTCTAGTGCATATTCCTATTCTCATACACTTAAGGCATTCCCTCAATTCACCGATAGATCTGATGTGAACCTTCAAATACCTACCTTTGCCTCATCTACCTCATTTCAAGGGACTATGTTGCACATAATGCATAATAGGAGATAATCTCCACCTACCTGTGGAGTGACACATTGACATCTTCATCCTGCAATGTGCTCATGTGGCTTCCCTATTTGTGAGCATATCTTCAAACAGGCACACGTGATCTGGTGTGGGCACATTCACTATCAGTTATCTCTTCATATGCTAACTGCATCGTCATTGAGTGAGAGTCCTATTGTTCTACAACTTCTTAGCATCCCTATGATCTATTCATTCTTCTCTCTCCATGTTTATGTGATTTAGGTAATATTTTGCCTCTTCATCACAAACAATAGCCCAAGCACCTTGGCCGGCTAACAACCATTCACTGGGTTGATCTGACTTCTCCATGTCAACACATCACTTACCAATTGACATCCTTTCCTTAATAGTGATTCACTGTACCAATAACCTATCCATCTCATCTACACAAGTCAGGAACTAACTTGTGTACTGGTAACACCAATGACCACTTTTCCTTACCTTACCCATGTTCAGCAACACAAGGCGATATCAAAGATATCTTAACCTATACTCCTCCTTGATTGTGCTGCACAAACACCTCTCTTATCGGTATTCACCCCATACCAGTCAACATCAATGACAACAGAATGCCAACAATCTCCCCCTTTGGCATTGATGTCAACTTATGTAGTATCTGGCATCCTACATAGTCTTTCTCCCTCTTTCTCTAATCCATGGATTCTTAACACACGTAGTATGTTGTATACTACTGAATCCTTCTCCCTCTTTGACAATAATGACAAAGGGCACTATCAAGGTATCATTCCTCCTTGTATTTACCAGGAACTAACATAAATCTTTCTCCCCCTTTGTCTTTACCAGATGTCTCTCCTTCTTTGATACCGATTGTTGCATTTTGTTATATTTTCTCAAGTCACAACTTTTGAGATGGGGGATTCAATCATCACTTGATACCAATTGAGTATGCAAGTCTGATACTATTTGATAGAGCACTCAATTTGTAGAAAGAATGATACCAATTTTTGATGTGTTAGTGAGTACTACTCACCTGTCGGTCACTGCAATTTCCATCATCAAGCGTATCAGTTCTGCATCATGAGCATTTGAACTCCCCCTAAGTCACACATCTTAGATTCTCATCACCAGTCAGGTCCAATACCGGTTGAGATATGAATATGTGATCCTTTGATGATCTTTCAACTTCACTATTTCACCACAACCTTATGACATGATCGTGGATCTACACAATGCCAGACAAAGTTATCATCATGTTAGGATTCAAACTGGTTAGCCCAAAGATATGCATGCCTGCATGATCAACCACAGAGCTAACATATGTCATTTAGGTCATCATCAACACCACCTGAGACCTAACTTCACTTCCATGCTACCACGCCTATTGCAATGATCTCCAACCTCATTGTCTTACATAACCTGCAAGTACCTGTTCGAACACATGTCGGTAACAATCTGCACAAACCGGTTAAAATCTGATACCAATTGTTAACCTCCACTTATTGACACATGCAGTAGTGATCCATCACTGATCTGTAGGTGTGAAGTCAAGGTGGCTTCTACACACACTTATCTTCTCTCTTCACACCAAAAACAACATGTTCTTCCATGTTGCCATCTATTTTGAGGGGATTAATGATAAAATCAATATGCCACTCCCCCTAAGATCCTGCATCTCCTTTAGGCCTTAGGAGATATCACCTGTGCAATGGATGCACAGTGTCAGTCCATGGTCTTCTTCTTCCATACCTTCTTGGTCTCAATTTTGTTCCCCTTTTTTAAACTTGGGAGCAAGTATTTCCTTCTTCTATAGATGGGCCCTTCCATTTCCTGATTCTCCATCACCACCAGAAGTAGTACTATAGTAGCACACAACATCCATCCCAACTTCATGTTTGGGGAATCTCTTGACATACCGGTTTGACCGTCTTATTTTGGTCATGTTGTTATGTCTAATAGCTGAAACTAGTGGACTTGTTGCTCCTATAGAGAGATATCTCTATTCATTCCATGCAAGTCTTTGCCTTCCATATGTTCTATTTTCACCTTTATACAGAGCATAGTTGTTGTACTGGCCTCCATGTGACTGCATGTTTTGTTTCCTACATTCAAACTCTTTGTGACCAGATCCATTATTCTTATGAAAAATAATCTTTGCATAACCAAGAGAGGGAACATGCATGTATCTACTCCTAGATACATGTTTCTTATTTGCATGATGTCTATGAGATCCTAGATCATTCCTTCTAGATTTCTTTCTACATTCTTCTACCCTATGGCCATAGCCATTACATGCAAAGCAATAATCGGTAAATGATGGCATATGACTTACAAATTTATTTTTCCCTGCATGAGGAGATCTTACTAGTATAGCATCTCCATTTCTTCTTCTTTTAGAATGGATCCTTGGTTGTTCATTATGTGCATCTCTTCCATCTAATCTCTTCTTCTCCCACACTTACTTTTCCCTATGGGTGGTAGAATTTCTTTGTCCTTTGTAGGTAGAGGGCCTTCTTTGTTGCTTCCTCATCTTCCTTCTTTCAGTGAAGCTATCTTCTCCCATCTTCCTCTTACCTTTGGGATCTACATGATTCTTCCTTTTTGCAACACAAGTCTTCACCCTTGTCTACAAGTCCTCACTAGTTGTGGTCATTATAGGGGAAATTCTTGCTGGTGGAGAATTCACCGGCACCACTTCTTTGTCCTTTAGTATCCTTGCCATGCATTTTCTTCTTCAATATTTTGTCCAGGTCATCATTGCTACCATCAACCCTAATTCTCACCTTAAGCTCATCTTTGCATTTATCAAGGTCATTTTGGAGGACCTTCATTTCTCTGAGAAACTTCTGATGTTATTTGTCATTTATTTCTACCTGAGAGGCTAGATCTTCACACCAACACCCCTTGGTGTTCTCTGCCTAAGACTTCAACTTTGATAAGAATTTCTTAGTTTCTTCAAGGCATTTCATCAATCGGTTCTTCTCTAGAATAGAAGCATTCTTGAATAGCTTGTATTCCCTTCTAACTCTGCTGAGTTCTTCAAGTGCATTTACAAGCTCTCCTTCAAGATCAACTTCTGCTTCATCCTCTTCTTCCCCTTCCTCATCACTACCGAACACATCTTGCTGGTGGGAACTCTTTGCCCTAGCACTTTCAGATATTTTCTCCTCTTCTTTAGATTCTTGATCCATGAAGAGGTGGGTTCCTTCTTCATCACAACTATTGCTGCTAGCAAATCTATCTTCATCATCCCTATAAATATGAAATGTATTTCTCAGTTTTACTTCACATGTTGGTTCTGCAGTGGTGGGCTCATTTCCATAGAGCTTCTTCAATCTATCCAATAAGCTATTTGTTGTTTTACATCTGTCCACCTATGAAGAGACATCACTGGCGAGTCCACTGAAAATAGCCTTCATGGCTTCTTCATTGCACTGGTTTCTTCTTTCTTCTACAAATCTTGTAGGAAGACTGACATTTCTAGGGAGACCATCAACTACTGACATCCATACATTAAACCCTAAAGAGGATAGGAAGACTTCCAATCTTCTACTCCAAATAGAAAAGTTTGAACCATCAAATATAGGAGAAGGGATTGAAACTAGACAAACCATTGTATGCTTAGGCAGGAATCTACCCAAATTGAAGCAAGCTTGTCTAGCTAGGAACCTAGGGTTTGATACCAATTGTTAGACACAATGCACCACTAAGAGGGGGGTGAATTAGTGGTTCTCAAACTTCTCTCTCTACCTATCTTGTGTTAGCATACCACTTAATAGATCTAACTCTATGCAGACTTAGTGAGGAGACCTAGACAAGAGCAATCACACAGGGGACATCACATAACACCAATATATACGAGGAAAGCCCAAGATGGGAAAAACATCAGCGAGCAATGCTGCTGGAGCCTACTGATCCAATCCAGCCTCACAATATAAACTTTTTTACAATATTTTGGGCACCAACCCCTGATTTAGGGCACAAACCAACGAGCACCAACCCCTGACTTTTTTATGGGCTACAACCCATGCACCAAGCTGCAACTCATTGTTCATAATAAAAAAATCAATTACAAAAGTAGTTGTCATATTACAAGTGAATCTTGCAACCATATCATATAACCTTACTCTATCAGTGAGAAACCTTCTATGCTACAATGACTCACTCCTTTGCTTCTCTCAACTTTAGCCTTGCTACCTGTAAACTCTACCGGTACACCTCTCCTCTTCTTCTTCTTTGTTGGATCTCCACCTTACTCTCTTCTCTTCATTGGTATAACACCTTTCTGGTTCTCTATCTGCCTTCTCTGCAACCTCCTTCACTTCTGCTCTATCGGTATGGTCACTACCGGTTCTTCTCTGCTATCGGTTGAACACTTCAACCTGATTCTCACTCACTCTCACTCTTTTCTGAGATACTCATTAAGAACTTGGCTGATTTTCTCTTACATGTGAAAGTATGACTATTCGTAGTAGCACAATATTCTTCTATATAGTAGCAACAAATAATGTGTTTGGCTTGCAGATTTGTACCTTGGTTTTCCCGCCAAAAGCCTATTCAAATTCTAGGCAGTTAGGGTTTCGTCATCATCCTTGAGGAAAACCAAATCCAATCAGATCTTCCCCGATCCGATCTCTCTGATAGCCAACTATACGCCTCTTCCATTATCACACCTTCTTGACCACACCTTTTGTCTAGTGATACACTATATTGGTAACCTGTCCATCTCATCTACACAAGTCAGGCACTAACTTTTGTACCAGTAACACTAGTGAACACTTTTCCTTACCTTACCGATGTTCAACAACATAAGGTGATATCAAAGATATCTCAACTTGTACTCCTCCTTGATAGTGTTGCACAAACATCTCTCTTACTGGTAGTCACCCCATATTGGTTGACATCAATGACAACACATTGCCAACAATCTCCCCCTTTGGCATTGATGTCAACTCATGTAGTATCTGGTATACTACATAGTCTTTCTCCCTCTTTCTCTAATCCATGGATTCTTAACACATGTAGTATGTTGTATACTACTGAATCTTTCTCCCTCTTTGACAACAATGATAAAGGGCACTATTAGGGTATGATTCCTCCTTGTATTTTCCAGGCACTAACAAAAATATTTCTCCCCCTTTGTCTCTATCGGATGTCTCTCCTTCTTTCATACCAATTGTTGCATTTTGTTTCATTTTATCAATCATGGCTCTTGAGATGGGGGACTTAATAATAAACTGATACCAATTGAGTATAGAAGTCTGATACTAGTTGATAAAGCACTTTTTTGTAGAAAGATTGATACCAATTGTTGATGTATCAGAGAATACTACTCACCTACTGGTCACTGCAATTTCCATCATCTGCAGTTTGGATAGTCAGTATTTTTACAAGTTCAAGCATGTTGGTTCTACATTATGAGCACTTGAACTCCCCCTAAGTCACATATCTCAAGTTCTCATCACCAATCAAGTCCAATACGGGGACACTGATCTTCACCATATACCGATTGAGCTGTGAATATGTGATCATCTGATGATCTTTTAGCTTCACTATTTTACCATAGCCTTATGGCATGATCCTAGAACTACACAATGCCAGACAATGTTATAATCATGCCAAGATTCAAACCAATTAGCCCAAAGATATGCATATCTACATGATCAACCACGGGGCTAACATATGTCATTTAGATCATCATCAACACCACCAGAGGCATAACTTCACTTCCATGCTATCGGGCCTATTGCAATGATCTCCAACCTCATTGTCTTACATAACTTGCAAGTACTTGTTAGCACACATGTCACTAACAATCTAAACATACTAGTTAACATCTGATACCAATTGTTAACCTCCACTTATTGACACATGCAATAGTGATCCATCACTGATCTGTAGGTGTGAAGTCAAGGCGGCTTCTACACACACTTATCTTCTCTCTTCACACTAGAAACAACATGTTCTTCCATGTTGCCATCTTTGTTAAGGGGGTGAATAATAAAATCAATGTGCCACTCCCCCTAAGATCCTACATCTCCTTTAGGCCTTAGGAGATATCACCTATGCAATGGATGCACACTGTCGGTCCATGACCTTCTTCCTCCAAACTTGCTTGGTCTCGCTTTTCTACCCCTTTTCAAACTTGGGAGTAGGTCTTTCCTTCTTCTATAGATGGGCCCTTCCATTTCCTGATTCTCCATCACCACCAAAAGTAGTGCTATAGCAGCACAAAACATCCATCCCAGCTTCATGTTTGGGGAATCCCTTGACATACCAGTTTGACCATCTTCTTCTAGTCATGTTGTTGTGTCTAGCAACCCAAACTGGTGGAATTCTTGCTCCTGCAGGGAGATATCTCAGTTGGTTCTATGCAGGTCTCTACCTTCCATATGTTTTGTTTTCACCTTTCTATAGAGCATAGCTATTGTACTGGCCTCCATGTGACTATAGGTTCCTTCTCCTGCATTAAAACTCTCTGTGACCATATGCATTGCAGTTATGACAAATAATCTTTGCATAACCAGGAGAGGGAGCATGCATGTATCTACTCCTGGATACATGTTTCTTATTTGCATGATGTCTATGAGATCCATATCATTCCTTCTAGATCTCTTTCTATATTGTTCTACCATGTGGCCATAGCCATTACATGCAAAGCAATAACCAATAAATGATGGCATATGAATTAAAAATTTATTTTGCCATGCATGAGGAGATATTACCGGTATAGCATCTCCATTTCTTCTTCTTTGAGAATGGATCCTTGTTTGTCCATTCTGTGCAACTATTCCCTCTAATCTCTTCTTCTCCCACACTTGCTTCATCCTATTGGTGGTAGCATTTCTTTGTCCTCTATTGGCAGAGGGTCTTCTTTCTTGCTTCCTCATTTTCCTACTTTCGGTGAAGCTGTCTTCTCCCATCTTCCCCTTACCTTTGGGATCTGCATGATTCTTCCTTTTTGCAGCATAGGTCTTCACCCTTGTTTGCAAGTCCTGACCAGTTGTAGTTAGGTCAATCTTCTTTCGAGGAGCATTTCTAACTGGCAGGGTCTCGACTTTATTTTCTTTATTTGAGGAGATAAACAAAATGTCATTGTAGGGGACATTCTTTCTAGTGGAGCATTCACCAACACCACTTCCTAGTCCTTAAGTATCCTTGCCATGCATTTTCTTCTTCAATATTTTGTCCAAGCCATCACTACTGCCATCAACCCTGATTCTCACCTTGAGCTCATCTTTGCATTTATCAAGGTCATTTCGGAGGACCTTCATTTCTCCGACCAACATCTAATGTTTTGTGTCTTTTATTTCTAGCTGAGAGGCTAGATCTTCACACTGACACCCCTTGGTGTTCTTTGCTTGAGACTTCAACTCTGAGAAGCATTTCTCAATTTCTTCAAGGCATTTTTTCAGTCAGTTCTTCTCTAATATAGCAACATTCTTGAATAGCTTGTATTCCCTTCTAACTCTGTTGAGTTCTTCAAGTGCATTTACAAGCTCTCCTTCAAGATCAACTTCGTCTTCATCCTCTTCTTCCCCTTCCTCATCACTGCCAAACACATCTTGTCGGTGGGAACTATTTGCTCTAGCACTTTCAGATGTGTGCTCCTCTTCTTCAAATTCTTGATCCATGAAGAGGTGGGTTCCTTCATCATAGTTGTTGCTGCTAGCAGATCTATCTTCATCATCCTTATAAATATGAGATATATTTCTCATTTTTCCTTCACATGCTAGTTCTGCAGTGGTGGGCTCATTTCCATAGAGCTTCTTAGATTTTTCCAATAAGCTCTTTGTTGTTTTACATCTGTCCACCTATGAGGAGACATCACTGGTGAGTCCACTGAAAATAGCCTTCATAGCTTCTTCATTGCACTTGTTTCTTCTTTCTTCTATAGATCTGATAGGAAGACTGACATTTCTAGGGAGACCATCAACTACTAACATCCATACATCAAACTCTAAATAGGATAGGAATACTTACATTCTTCTACTCCAAATAGAAAAGTTTGAACCATCAAATATATGAGCAGGGATTGACACTAGACAAACCAGTGTGTCCTTAGGCCTAAATCTACCCAAGCTAAAGCAAGCTAGTCTAGCTAGAAACTTAGGGTTTGATAATAATTGTTAGACACAATGCACCACTGAGAGGGGGACGAATCAGTGGTTCTCAAACTTTTCTCTCTAGCTATCCTATGTGAGCATATTAGTTAATAGATCTAACTCTATGTAGACTTAGTGAGGAGACCTACACAAGAGCAATCACACAAGGGACATCACATAACACCAATATATACGAGGAAATCACAAGATGGGAAAAACCTTGGTGAGCAATGTTGTTGGAGTATGCTGCTCCAATCCAACCTCATAATGAAGACTTTGTTACAATGTTTTGGGCACCAACCCCTGACTTGTTTATGGGCTACAACTAAATGTTCACAATAAAAATATCAATGAAAAAAGTAGTTGTCTTGTTACAAGTCAATCTTGAAACCATATCATATACCTTACTCTGTTGGTCAGAAACCTTCTCTGCTACACCGACTCACTCCTCTACTACTCTCAACTGTAGCCTTGTTGCTAGTAAACTCTACTAGTACACCTCTCCTCTTCTTCTTCTCTTTTGGATCTCCAACTTACTCTTTTCTCTTCACCAATATAACACTTTGTCGATTCCCTTTCTGCCTTCTTTGAAGCCTCCTTCACTTCAACTCTGCCGGTATGGTCACTACTGGTTCTACTCTGTTACTGGTTGAACACTTCAACCTGATTCTCACTCACTCTCACTCTCTTCTAAGATACTCATTGAGCACTTGGTTGACTTTATCTTAGATGCAAAAGTATCACACTTCGTGGTAGAACAATATTATTCTATACAGCAACAACAAACAATGTCTTTGGCCTGCATATTTATAGCCTAGTTTTCTCACCAAAAGCCTATTCAAATTCTAGGTAGTTAGGATTTCCTCATCATCCTCAAGGAAAACCAAAGCCAATCAAATCTTCCCCAATCTGATCTCTCTAATAGCCAACTATATGCCTCTGCCATTATCGTACCTTCTTGACCACACCTTCTGTCTTTAGATCTAATTTTACCCTATCGACTGATCTCTTGGTAAAACATGAAGATCTCTCTTGTTGTTTCCTTCATCCACCTTGATCTTATCAATCACTCTTAGCTGGCTCATAGTTGTCCTCTAGATCTTGAGCCGCAAACCTCAGCAACAACTCTGCAACACATCCAGTGATTTGTAAGTGTAGACGTCTAAAAATGGTCAACGCTTGCAGAGTCATACTTTAACATTTGCGCATTGCCTTATTTTAGGGTTTTTGTATCGCATTAACATTTCTCCTATGTTGCGCACTTGGTCTTTATCATTTGCGAGCATCGAGTCCTTCTTTTGCATTCTTCATCTGTCTTGCTTTCGAATTTGGTCTTGTCGATAACAATTTGGTCATGATTTTGGTCGATCTTATCCCGTCGCATCAATGTGCATGCTCATTTAGCATATTTTGACATCGTCAATTCGATTTCATTTTGGACATCATCAATCCTAATCGATGACAGCATTAGGGTTTTTTTTCCTCTAGTCAATCTTGTCATTTTGCGATCGATTTCTTGTCATTTTGTGATTGATTTTGTCATCAATTGTTGTCATTTTCAATCTTGTCATTTTGCGATCGATTTGTCATCAATCATCATCCTTCTTAATCATGTCAATTTGGATCAATTAGTCATTGTTCCTTGTCAATTGCCACATTTATCAATCAAATCGTTCGTCAGCATTAGTCCTTTGTTAATCAGAATCATGATCGAATGGACATCAATTATCTTTTGTCAAGACCAAATTGTTGTCCTTGCATTTCTAATTCATCTTCTAGGGTTTTATGATTTATTCAATCAACCTTGTTTGTCATTTTACCTCTAGGTTAAATAATTTATTTATTTATCCTAAGTCTTCTTGTCACAATTAAATACTTATTTAATTGGCTAACTAATTCCTCCCTCTTTTTGTGAATTAATTAAAGAATGAAAAATTATTAATTAATTTACCTAATTTCTAATTTCCAATTCATCTAATTTTCTATTTTCTCCTATTTTTCTAATATTTCTCATAATATCATGGGAATGACATACCAAATTTGTCATAATTTGTCATAATTTGTCAATCAATCAATTTTGCATAGCAACCTTGTCAATTTTGTCATAATTTGTCAATCAATCAATCTTGCATAGAAAGTGTCAATTTTGTCATAATTTGTCAGATTTGTCATTCTTGATTTGAAATTTCCTTTCAAATCTCTTCATGCTAATCTTGTCATTTCTCAAATTTGTCTATAAATTGGATGAATTTCTTCAATCAAAGGATCCCCAAATCAATCATGCTTCTAGTATTCTTGTGCTACCGTCTTGTCAATCTTGCTTTCACATTATGCTTATGCACTTGAAGGTGAGATCCACAAAACAAAGCAATTTGAAGGAGAAAGAAGGACAATGGAGAATCATGGAGGAGACATCCACATTTGTGATGGTTTGCATTTGAATTGAATGTTTGTAGGTTTTGTTATCATTGCAATCTAGTTTTGTGATTGAGCTAGGCTAATGTTTATATTTCTTTGATGATTTCCAGATTCCTATCTACATTAATTGGTGAACCCGACGTGAACTAACCATTTAACCATGTTTTGAGTGCCTTTTGAGCTGATTTGCAGGTAAAAAAGCCAAGAAATAGGGCAACTCAGGGCTTTCTGGGCACTTTTGCGCCTGTGTCAAAGGGATTTGCGCTTGTGTCAAGGGATCTGCACCTATGTCAAGGCATTCTGCAGCTGTGTCAAAGGGATCTATGCCTGTGTCAAGGCATTCTGCGCCTATGTCAAGGCATTTTGCACCTGTGTAAGGACAGAAACAGAGGTGAAAATCAGTGTTTTTACTTGCAAATTATTTTGTTTTGCATTCTGTTCTTGTATTCTGGTTTTCTTTGGTATTGATTCTCTTTGCAGCACCTTGGAATTATGCATGGCAAAGACAAAAATGAAACTACTAACAAATCCTATGCAGGTTCGCTAGTCAAAGACCAAACAAATCAAACTTCTAACTTAGTGATTTTGTAGTTTGCCTTGTATTCCAACCGAAGTTTGTGTTTGTGATTCATAATTAGGCACCTACTATGTTTTCTAAGTAGGAGGGAATGAACATGTGTTTACTTTGTTTTTCAAGTTTGACATTAGAGTAGGAGAGTATGCTCTCATCCTTCTTAGGGTGATCAGAAATCTAGATCTTCGATACCATTCTCATGTTTTATTTTGTTTGTTACCTTTAGAGGGCCTGCCTTCCCGACCATTTGCTTTCTTTTGCAAGCAAGTGACAATCATGAGAAGGGAATGACCCAAAGTGAGCACAGCTAGAGTACCTTGGTATTCTAACTCACTATAAATAAATACCTGATGGGCAAAAGCTTTGAAGGAAGGGTTACATGGGAATTGTAGTTACTTGGTAAGTGATGACCCTTGGACTCTTTCTCATATTAGCATCTAAGTAGGGCCTCACGGTCTAAATCATGCTTGTGCAACTACATTTGTTTGGTATCTTGGTGGACTTATGTCTCAATCACACTTGCGTGACACCAAGGAGTAACGCTTAACAGAAATCCTTATTAAACACCTTGTATTTAGAGGCCAAAAATCCTTCTAGTTGCTTGAGAAGGAGGAGTTCAGATACTTGGAAGAGATACTAAGTTCACCATGGGGAGATTTCCATGGGAACTGATGCTTGGCTGCCTTGAGAAGTGAGTGCTATGGAGGGGAGCCCGTGGGGTCAAGCATCTATGTATTCTCCTTGAATCTCATAACGAGTCTACCTCTCAAGTACCTACTGTCCTTACCTACCATAAGAAATGTGTGAATGAGCATGATTTTCTTGAGTCTAAGTTAAAATATCTTGTCTGCTTTGCTTGTCAAAAGTTGAGTTGTGTCTCATTTCAAAAACAAGACAAATTGATTCAAAACAAGGTTAAACACAAGAGTATTTCATTCAACAAAGTTCAAAACACCTTCAAACATGGTTGTCAAACATTTTTCAAAATCTTGTCTCAACATTCATGTCACTTAGATTTAGGTTCATCCTAGGTTTGCATTTTGCAAATTCATTGTCAACTACCAAGGTTAGGTTTCACCTAAGTCATACTCCTTTGCATATCAATAAGGGTCATCCATTTGCATGTGTCCTCTTGCATTAGAGTAATACCATTTCATAATTCAACCTTAGGTTTTGCCTTAGGTTGACATTGTCATACATTTGCATTTGCATCCTTGTCCTCATAACATTAGGTCACATTTGCGTACCCTAGGTCTCTTCATTAAGCTTAGGTCATTATCATAACATATTAGGGTCATTGGCATAGTAATTGTCCCTTTGCATATAGTGTCAAAACTAGGTTTTGTCATACTTGAGTAATGTAAATATTTGATAAACCCTAAGTTATTGTTAGGAAGTCTAGACCTTATCAAACTTTTGTCTTTTTGTCATCAATGTCATTTGGTCAAACCTAGCTTAGTATCCATGCATATAGGGGAGACATTGTCATTTTGTCCTTTTGTCACTTGGTCCTTTTGTCCTTTGAGGTCTAGACATCATTTCAATTTCCTAAGAGTCTCTTTTTTAGATTTGCATTCCAAAAAGCTTGTCAAAATCTTGAAAAACAACAAAAACATAGGTTGCATTCTTGCCATAGATTGCATTTTCATCTATTTAGGTTGCATTTAGTTGCATATCATACATCATCCTTTTAAAATAAAAAATCCCAAAACATTGCATAGTGACATGTCTATTGAAACAAGGTTCCAAGCACCAATGATGCAACAAAGTTTGACGTATCAACCGAAAATGCAATTGAATTTTAATCCAAGTCAATCACAATTATATCCAACCCAACAACAAGGCAATATCAGTCAAACTTTTTATGATGAAACAGGGCTCCAAATACAAAAACTAGAGGAGAAACTAGCTCAAGAAAAGGAGATATTGGAACAAAAAGTGAAAAACATTGAGAAGAATAGATCACAAATGTCCAAAATGTTTTGAAAATTTCCAGGTCGAAATCCAAATATTTAGCCAATTGATGTAAGATCTCTTATTGAACGATCAGACATACCAGCTCTCATCTCTCAAATAGAGATGATGAAACAATTTCAAGAAGAGAGACAACAACATTATGTGCCTCCACAACAAGAACAAGAAGGTATTTACTATCAATCAGATTTTCAACCATCACAACCAATTGTTCAACAACTCCAACATGGCCAACAGACACAACCAATGGTCCAATTTCAACAATATGTCCAACCAACTATACAATGTCCACAAATAGTTCAACCAATGGTGGAATATCAACAAGTTCAATCAACATATCAATGTCAACAACCACAACCAAACATTCAAAAAAAAAACTTGCAACATGCACCAAACCAAATTTTGAACATGTCAAACCAATTTGATCAACATCTAGTTTGAAATCAAAACATGACATTAGACCAGAACCAACTCCTTTCCAAACAAGTTCAAATTGTAGATACAACTATGTCAAAACCTCGAAAGAAAGGTGGCCTTATTGCAAGGATCTTAAGGAAATTACCAAGTGAGTTCTTTGAGGAAGATCAAGATAATACACTTATGTCTAGCAATGCCTCATCCCCCCACAAACAAATTGACTCCCCAGTGGCATCTATCCCTACACCTTTAGAAGTTTCACAGGAACCTTCCGTATTGTCCTCATCAAACAATATACCCAAGGATGAAATTATCCAAGGGCTATCCATAATTGATTGCCAAGATAATCCATTTCATGATGCATATCCTTGTCATGTTTCAGAAATACTAGACCCAATGCCACCATGCACTTTATTGCCATTACTTGTTTTAGAGGACCACATTCAAAGTCCCCCTTCCTCATGTTCAAGCATTGATTCCTTGCCAGAATCCATCACAAATGTTCAAAGTGTATTTCATTCAGGCCAAAACATTGATCCCTTGTCAAAATCCCCAATGCATACCCAAAGTCCAACCTCATGTCAAGAGGATAATTTAGAGCATGAAGAAATGAGTCCTAAAGAAAATCAAGATCAAGATCCTGAAACCTTATCATCCCATCCAATTGTTGACCAAGATCCCATTTCCCCAGACACTCGCAATGATTCCATTATTCCTGTCCATTCTATCCAAGAACAAAATGTCCTTTCAAATCCCATTGACATTCCACTTCCTAAGAAAGATCAAGATATCCCTTCCATCCTTTCTGATGATCCTATTAAAAGTCAAGAGCAAAGCACCTTTAAAGAGGATTCCAATGATCTTCCTCCTTGTCAAGATCAAATTATTCCTTTAAATACTCCACAAGATCCTTTTGTTCCTCCATCTCCTTGTCTTAATGCTCCATGTACACTCCAAGATCACATTTCTTCTGATGATCCCATTATTTCTCCCATTCCATCTCTTGAAGAGCCTGTCATTGAACCATGTCCACTACACAATCCTAGTCCCTCTCATGATCCTAATCCCCCTCATGATTCTAACGTGTCAGTGCAAGATTTTCATGAACCCTCGACATGCATAATGGGTTCTTCCACTTTGGTGCAATCTGATCCACTTCAAGATCTCATTATTTCTCTCATATCATATCCACCTCATAATGGACTCGCATCCTCTTCCCAAAGAAAAGAGTACCCTACAAGTCAAGATATTCATAAAGGAAAAGGAGTAGATCTCCATAAGAAAATAGGCATCATGCGTAATTTATGAACTTCTTGCACAACATACTTGGGGACAGGTTTTATCCTATCATATCCTTTTGTCCTTCATTGTTCCATTATCCTATCAAACCCCTATCATTACCCTCCATATCCTATTGTCCCTCATGTCCAGTTTACCTTTCCACCTTTGATCTTGACAAGGCTGAGGATATTCATGAGCATCATGCATCTTGTTTGTAGCTTTTAGTCCATCATAACTTTTGGTCTTTATCCATTTGCTTATTACAACCTTTCATCCATATTCCCTAGCTTATTGCAACTTTCTGCCACTATCCCATATCCTATCCCGACCTTCAATCCATGTCCCTTATCCATTTTTGGTCTTTCTTATCCTATCCATATCTTATCACTATCCATACACTCTTTCTATCCCTTGATCTTGATCTGACATAAGGACGCAAAATTTAAACATAGTTTCAAAAACCTCTTGACATGTCCCTCATGCCATGTCACTACTTTACATTGTCATATCCAGTCTCTTGTCCCATCACGCCATAGCCCTTGAAAATTGTATCCGTATTGTCTCCATAATAAAAGGCCTTTGTCTTCCCTCTATCCATCATCATTTCAGAAAGCCTATTTATTCACCTGTCATATTCCTTGCCTTGCTAGACACTGGGGGCAAAATAAATAAAAAATCAAACAATGTCCAGAAAAAACAAAAAAAAACAAAATCAAATAACGTTCTGAAAAAATCCAAAAAAAAAATCAAATAATGTCCTGAAAAAATCCCTAAAAGGTCAAAATAAAGTCCTAAAAAACGAACAATTTTTTTTTCAAAACATCAAAATCCAAAAACAATTCCTTTGGCATTTTGTATTTTGTTAATAAATGGTACTCTTTGTGCATAGACAGTTTGCTAAGCATACATCCAACAACAATCAATCAAACACTGCACTTTACTAAAATCACGCATTCATAGATGAACTTTTTCAATCAAACCAGACATTCAAACTGATCACAATTATCTTATCAATTGAACATTAACATCAATATCATTTGACCTTGTCACTACTATCATGGGTCTTATACAGGGTGTGGTATACTCGAAACTAGACTGTGTCCTGTCTTAGATGGGGTACCGCATTCCCTAAAACCAGACAACATGATTGTCGTATCAACACTTTCAACTTTTGACAATGAAGATCAAGATGTTTGTTTGACCTGTTGGAATTAGCGAGTCTTATCATTTATTGATTTATCTTCGATCATGTTCCTATGTTGCTCGATGATGTCACTGAGTGATTTAGAGTGACTAGGATGGTTAATGGTGCCTTTTGTTTTTTGTTGTGTTTGCTATTTGTGGAATGTTTGTCACAAACTGAGGCAACTATATCATTGGGTGTCTATGATAAGTACATTCACTTTGTGAATGCTGCACATACCTTGACCCTTGATGTATGCACCCTAGGATGCTTCACTCATTCCTTGTGTGTGATGTGTCTATCTTTTGCAAAAAGGGTTACGTTTTAGCTCTAGCCTTCATTGCCATGTTGCGCCGCATCCATTTTGCCATATCAAATAAAGGTTCTCACCTACAAAGTGCATTGGTGAAAGCAAGTTTTTTCTTCATCTCTAACTTTCCTCTATCTAATTTCTTCCTACTAACATTTCTTCCATCAGTTTGGCAGTCAGTTCAGTTTAGTTCTCCGATCTCCAAATCCATATGCTGCATCCTGCATTCATTGATTAGTACATTTGCATTATATCAAGCATCACATCAAGCATTTATCCATTTCACATCAAAATATATCCATACATGTTCCATCATTAGTACATAAATAGTGCATAAGACATCCATAAATGGAAAATAATCATAAGCCATCACATATTGCATCCCAATAGCTGCATATCATATAATATATCAAAAAGTATCAGAGTACAAAATTGGACTGTCTATCCTAAGTATGGCCCGCAAGCTGACTACATAATGTCAAATTACATATGTCTTTGTCATAAGGAGTACGTGCCTCTATCACTGGGTGCTCCCTTTGTCCTCCTCATCCCTACCATGTCTCAAGGATGATGTCCCTCCTGTCCCTGGTCCTGGCTGTGGTGGTCTCATAGGTCCACTCACCCCCATGCTGCTCACTGCCCTCTGAGAGCGTGGCCTAATCTCTATCCTCGATCGTGCCTGATATGACGTTGCTCTCTACTCTAGTGGAAGTGCACTCTCATATAGTGTCCTCCAATGGCATATCTCCTCTGCGGTCTCCACCAACATTTGTGCCATCTCACGTGCACTGGCATCCCTAATCGACCCAATGTACTCGGTGACTCTCTACTCTTCTTGTTGTGCCTGGGCTATTGTTGTATCTTGAGCCACTGCAAGTCTAGCTATCTCCGCTCTGAACTGATCCTTCTCTATCCTCAAGATAGAATTTTGTCTCTCTAATGTTGCAATGTGATCATGCTGACTCACTATGGTGGCCCTACATATCTCCATCTCCTCTATGCTAGTTGTCTCCGACTCTATGGGTATATCCTGCAATGACTCCTGATCGGCTGAATCTAGCTCATAATCTTCATCCTCATCATCTTCATCCTCATCATCCCCCTCATCCTCATCATCTCCCTCATCCTCTGAACCATCCTCATCATCTCTAGCAAGTGGGAAGTCCTCCTGTCTCCTTGGTACCGGAATATCAGGATCTGTCAATGGCACTGGCCGTCATCGTGCAAACCATTGCTCATACTCCTCTGTCATCCTAGCATCCACCACATCTGATCTCCAATCCCACTATCTCTATTGTAGCTATGTGAAGTCAGCATATGCTATGTGTGGCTAAATCATCCTCCCCCACTGACTCGTCTCTCTGTGAGATCGGGAAAAGTGTGCAGTCCCTCTAGGTACATCCTGTCTCTCTCCAAACTGTCATCTGACTCTCTGTGGAAGGTACATCTCAATCACTCTCTGGTGATTCACTGGTTGCCCAATCAGGTATCTCTCCTATCTACAATATAGTAGCTCATCACTATCATCTGACCATCCAGGGCAATCAAGATATGGCCTCCATGTGAACTCTCTCAATCTGTCTAGCTCATGTCGCCAATACAATATGTATCCGAAAGGACCCTATCTTAGTGCGCCCCATAGCAGTACACATATGGTTGATGTGGTACTACCTATCTCTCTGCAATCAGTCGACATATGGCTATGTGCTCAAATGCCCATACCTGTAACAGTGTGACTCCACAGCTCAAAGTCTGGACTCCCTGATATGCTATCTGATGCAACTAAAAATATAGCATGGCAAGCACACATGGTCCCCATGCATACATAGTCCCCTCTATCACCATCCTCTCTAGCACTCTTCCCCATCCAATAGGGAATCCATGTCCTCGTCTATCCCCTACTAATAGGCATGCTATAACCACGGCTATCGCCACATATCATTGATCATACTCTGATGCCATGGTCTCCCAGCCAATCTCCCTCTCTACGGTATCCAGATCATCTGCGTCACACTCAAATAATCTACACAAAGTGTCTCTCAATATCACTGGGTCATACTCTATCATCTCCCCATGAATCAGAATGCGGAGGATGCGCCATACATCCTCTAGTGTCACAGTCGCCAGATGGAAAGAGGAAGTCTCTGAATGCCATCGCTCTGCCAATGTGGTCAGCAGTCCTATGTTTTCCCTAATCTCAAGCATGAATGTAATATAGTATAATACAATCCTTGCTAATGTATCTCTATCCATGCTCCTGAGTTTATGTCAATAACATGAAGCAGTCAGGGCGATTCTCCCGCGTATTTAGTGGATACTGTCGACTCTGCATCACAATTGGGGCACACTTTGTCAGTTTTAGGGTTTGCTCCTATGGGTTGCATTTCCTTGTTTCATCCACAAATCAGGTTGTTCTTTATCTATTTTAACCTATCCTACTCTTATTCCCCTTTTCTGGATCATTCGCATGCTGTTTTTGGTCAAATTAGGGTTGCCAGTGCACAACTATGCTTGTGTACCCTGTTCTGCGCCTGTGTACCCTACACAAGTGCAGGACATCCCACACAAGTGCAGGATGCACCCACACAGGGGCAAAAGTTCTTTTCTCCATTCCTTGTGGGCCCCGCAATGTCCCGCAAGCAAGCCAAATTCATGAAATTGACAATATGGGTTTTTGAGATACATACCACTTCTCCTACATCATCCGATCGTCTATAGGTGTGTACACATTCCGCGAGGTGATCTGCCATTGGAATGTTCACCATCTCTCTACAAGGGTCCTTTTCCAGAGCAACAAATCCTCCACTTTGGCTAGTGCAAATGAGCTATTTTTCCTTCTCCTTGTCTCATTTATAGATCTTTATTAGTGTATAGATGGACGTGCCCTCTCTCCATCTTACACTTGTTGTAGTCTTTTCCACCTTCAATTGCTTGTCATTTGTGTATCCAATCACCGATTTTCAGTCTGTTTGCTCCTATCATTTTCTATCATTCTTATCGATCAATTGGCATCTTTTCTGGATGTTTCCGGCCAATTCCTTGAGGGGGCATGCATATGTCATTGTCAGTGTCTGGGGCATTTCTCATTATTGTTCTTTGAAACAACACTTAGAATCGCATTGTCTCAAAGAGGGGCAAAATGTAGACGTCTAAAAATGGTCAACACTTGCGGAGTCATACTTTAACATTTGCGCATTGCCTTATTTTAGGGTTTTTGTGTCGCATTAACATTTCTCCTATGTTGCGCACTTGGTCTTTATCATTTGCGAGCATCGAGTCCTTCTTCTGCATTCTTCATCTATCTCACTTTTGAATTTGGTCTTGTCGATAACAATCTTCAGTCATGATTTTGGTCGATCTTATCCCGTCGCATCAATGTGCATTCTCATTTAGCATATTTTGACATCGTCAATTTGATTTCATTTTGGACATCGTCAATCCTAATCGATGATAGCATTAGGGTTTTTTCTCCTCCGGTCAACCTTGTCATTTTGCGATCAATTTGTCATCAATCTTGTCATTTTGCGATCGATTTCTTGTTGTTTTGTGATCGATTTTGTCATCGATTGTTGTCATTTTCAATCTTGTCATTTTGCGATCGATTTGTCATCGATCGTCGTCCTTCTCAATCATGTCAATTTGGATCAATTAGTCATTGTTCCTCGTCAATTGGTGCATTTATCAATCAAATCATTTGTCAGCATTGGTCCTTTGTTAATCAGAATCATGATCGAATCGACATCAATTATCTTTTGTCAAGACCTAATTGTCATCCTTGCATTTCTAATTCATCTTCTAGGGTTTTATGATTTATTCATTCAACCTTGTTTGTCATTTTCCCTCTAGGTTAAATAATTTATTTATTTATCCTAAGTCTTCTTGTCACAATTAAATATTTATTTAATTGGATAACTAATTCCTCCCTCTTTTTGTGAATTAATTAATGAATGAAAAATTATTAATTAATTTACCTAATTTCTAATTTCCTAATTTCCAATTCATCTAATTTTCTATTTTCTCCTAGTTTTCTAATATTTCTCCTAATTTCATGGGAATGACATAGCAAATTTGTCATAATTTGTCATAATTTGTCAATCAATCAATTTTGCATAGCAACCTTGTCAATTTTGTCATAATTTGTCAATCAATCAATCTTGCATAGAAAGTGTCAATTTTGTCATAATTTGTCAGATTTGTCATTCTTGATTTGAAATTTCCTTTCAAATCTCTTCATGCTAATCTTGTCATTTCTCCAATTTGTCTATAAATTTGATGAATTTCTTCAATCAAAGGATCCTTGAATCAACCACGCTTCTAGTATTCTTGCGCTACCATCTTGTCAATCTTGCTTTCACATTATGCTTATGCACTTGAAGGTGAGATCCACAAAACAAAGCAATTTGAAGGAGAAAGAAGAACAATGGAGAATCATGGAGGAGACATCTGCATTTGTGATGGTTTGAGTTTGAATTGAATGTTTTATTTCCATATCTCTATTAAATGTTTGTAGGTTTTGTTATCATTGCAATCTGGTTTTGTGATTGAGCTAGGCTAATGTTTATATTGCTTTGATGATTTCCAGATTCCTATCTACAGTAAGATCTACTATTAATGTCAACCAAGCCTACAACTGCTCCGTCGGTGTAAATTCCTTCTTCATCTAAATGCAGATTCACTACCTTGACTTCATGTGGCATCCATTTGAACCATCTACTAGCTTGGCTCTTCAAGTCAGTCTAGATAGCATCACCGATCAAACACTTCTACCAATTCCTCTTCTCTATCAATTCTCTAACCCTGCTAGTATCTCAAATTCTACCAGTTAACTCATCATGTCTGCACTTTGTTGAACTGTCAATGGAACACCAAAAGTGGTCTCTAGACATGTCTATCCAAATAATGCTCATTCCCACAAGGTGGGAAGCCATCTGTATCTGCACCTTGTCCATATTACTAGTGAACATCTATATCGGTAAAACCTCTTGATGGCACCATGTCATCAACCTTCAACAAACTCCATCTTCAATCTAGCCCTTCTACTCTGATCAACTCAAATCATATCTCAGTCAGTTTGTCAAGTTGAGAAACCCATCACTCTTCTTCCGTACCGACATCTCAACATGTCTTCTCTATCAGTCCGATGCATATTCCTATTCTCATATAGTTAAGGCATTCCCTTAATTCACCGGTAGATCTGGTGTTAACCTTCAAACACCTGCCTTTGCCTCATCTACCTCATTTTAAGGGACTATGATGCACATAATGAATAATAGGAGATAATCTCCACTTACCAATGGAGTGACACCTTGACATATGCATCCTACAATATACTCATGTGGCTTCCCTGTTTGTGGAGCATATATTAAAATAGGTACATGCGATCTGGTGTGGGCACATTCATTGTCAGTTATCTCTTCATATGGTGACTGCATCATCATTTGGTGAGAGTCCTGTTGTTCTACAACTTCTCAACATCCCTATGATCAGTTTATTTTTCTCTTCAGGTGTTGATGTGATTTACGTAATATTCTTCCTCTTCATCACAAACAATAGCCCAAGAACCTTGGCCGATTGACAACAATTCACTGGGTTGATCTGAATTCTCCATGTCAACACATCACTTACTAGTAGACATCCTTTCCCTACTAGTGATACACTGTACCGGTAACCTATCCATCTCATCCACACAAGTCAGGCACTAAACTGTGTATTGGTAACACCAGTGGACACTTTTCCTTACCTTACCGATGTTCAGCAACACAAGGTGATATCAAAGATATCTCAACCTATACTCCTCCTTGACAGTGTTGCACAAATATCCCTCTTACCAGTAGTCACCCCATATCGGTTGACATCAATGACAACACAATGCCAACAATATGTAAGTATGAATTGTACATTAAATGTTTCTATATGTAGGAGAGATTATATATGTATAGTTTTATCTTGTATTGACATGTAAGTATGAATAACACAATAGATATCTCTATATGGAAGAAAGACAAATCATTTGTTATGATACTCTATAATTATCTGATGTAGATGTTTGTGTTTTTCTAAAAGGATAGCATAGTAAAAAAAAAATCTATTTAGTAGAGAGTACTTATCTTTAGTGTTGAAAGTTCTAGTACTGATGAAGATATTGTGGTGTTTTCAAAAGTTTGGTATAGTGAAAGTTTCTATATGGTGGAAACAATATTTAATGTCTGGGTGGAAAAACATATTGTATTCTTCTATATTACAAAGACCATATGCTATTGTTTGAATACAATTCTTATATTCTATGTGTGTTACTCTATGAAGTTCGTAGATGATCTATGGATAATTCAAATGGCTATTTATTACTATTTTTTCTAATGGTAAGGATATCTGTATACTTCTTTCTAGCTCTATGATTTAGGACATACCTTAGATGGACCATGCGAAGGGGAGTGAGCTTGTCCAAATCCAACTTTCCTTGAGTTACCAATACTTAAAACATATCTTGTGTTATTAATAGTTCAAATTTCATTTGCAATTTTAAAAGATCTAGTCCAGAATGAAAAGATTCACCTAAAGACATTCTCCATATCTCCTTATCGCCTTCTCAAAAAACTTGTTTTCCTTGTCTTCTATCTTCTCTTTATCTTTATTTTCTTCAATCTTTTCTTCTTTCTCATTTTCCTTTTCTGATTCCTCCTCTCTCTTTTTTTAATCATTTCCTTTCCTATCTCTTCTTTGTTATTTATCTCATTTCTTCTAGAATTTTGCTAGCAATGACATCAATTCTTTGTTTCCTATCTAGCTAACCATCTAGATCAAGTTTCTAAAACTTCTGCTCGTCCACTCTGTCTTTCAGAATATACCTATTGCAGCTTGTTTCTCCAATACAGATTCTTACATTTGTCTTTTCTAAAGAAGAAGACAAAAATTTTCTTTCTAAAATCTTTTTTTCTAATACACCAGTTTGATAAACTAATATCTTTTAGTCATTTGGAAAATCTCCCATTATCAAATTCACTCTTTATTTTATTCTTAATCTTATATTGAGTGCTTCTACAATCTTAGCTCTAGCTTCCATATATAATGGACTACAAACTTCATCTACAACACCTCCTTATTTTTTGTTCTCTTTTGCTATCACTTCCTTTCTATTTACATCAAAACTTATGACAATTCCATAAGTAATTTATCTTTAACTTTCTCTATAGTTTCTTTATCTACTAGAGGAGAATCATTGTATAGATCAATAGAAAATTCCAACAATTTATCTGGATAGATATCATTTACTACACTCTCAAGCTTCAAAGACACATAATTTAGATCATCCTTAGGTTTCTTCTTGTTCTTGGTCTTCTCTGCCTAGATTCTTTTTCTCTTTCTTCTTTTTAGTAGGGGTCTCTTCTGAAGAGACAATAGTTCTCTTTCTTTTAGCCAAAGGTTTTATCCTCTTCCTTTTCTTTGTCTTCATCTACCTTACTCCTTTTATGTCAAGTTCATATAAAATATTATTCCTTTTATATTCCTCATCAAAGTTGTTGCTCTCAACTCTTTCTACTTCAATATCTAGATCATGTGCCTTCCTCATAGCCTCTTGTTTCTTGTTGGGTTCCTTCTTCACATTTTTCTCTAATAGATTAGGTATTATAGAGGAGCTTAAAAACATCAAAGGGGGGTTGGACATAGACCTTGTCCTCCTCTATCTATATCCCGATGACCCCTCAAGAGGAGTCACACCAAAAATTTCTGATATTGTCCTCAATCCAATATTTTTGAACATTTTCTTTATTCTTTTATCATGCCCTTGTTAGCCTTCCATTCTTATTCTTGCTTCAAGATCCTCTATAGTACCAAACTTGGTCTCAATAGGATCCCTCTCCAATTGAATAATAAGAGATTTTTTTCTTCCACCTCTTCTATTGAAACTTCATAGGGTAATTCAAGAATCCACGATGTCCTAGGCTCTACTACCTCAATGTAATAATTATCTTTACATACCATGAAGGTAAAGTTGTCTTTCTACTTCCAAACCACATCTAGAGGAAATCTCCTTGTTGCTTGCATAGTACCTCAAAATTGTTTTAGCCACCCAAATAAATATTATTGATTCTTTACTATCTATTCCAAAACTTCTAATGTATTGACTGATGTGTATATAAATGGGGAAATGTTTGTCCCAAGTATGATTACCCTTCTAAGAAGTTCATTTAAAGCATTATTGCTAAAAAAATAACCAGGGACCCATATTTGAATGCATACTCACTTTTCTTTATTTTCTCTAAATTCTCTATCAATTGTTGTCTCAAGAGCTCATAAATATCAAATATATTGTTCACAACCACCATCTGATGTGTTGCATAAATTGTAATTGCAGTTGTTGAACCCTCTCAATTTTGAAAATAGACATTTTAGGCTAGACACTTATTCACATACTTGACTCTTGGATCCTTTGTATTTTTAACCATCATTGCTCTTATATTTTACCTAGACCCAGTTAGGGTAACAACTATGTCATTCTTCACCAACTTCTTAACTAGAACTATCCTATTTATTCACATCCTAAATCAATCCCTAATAGCTTCTATATGCGGGAAAAGTGGGTCGATAGAACTCAATATGTGAAAAATGGAGCTCTAGGGAGCCTTGCCCACACACCCACAAGACTTCTTGGTGCAAGCTATGGAGTCATGAAGTATGGCTCAGCTTCCCAAGGTTGGTTCCATGGTTCTCTATTTTGCACGGTCCCTCAAACCAATGTTTTTGCTCTCAGATCACTGAGCAAAATGGTTTAGGGATGACAAATGCAAGAACGAGGGATGCTTTTGTTGATTCTACGATGAGATGCATCCTAAGCTATGCATGATGGTATAAATGCAATAAAATAGTTATAAGATGACAAGGTTAGTAAACAAGACTATCCTAGCATACTATGTTAGTTTGGTATAGTGAAAGTTTCTATATGCTGGAAACAATATTTAATGTTTGGGTGGAAAAACATATTGTATTATTCTATATGACAAAGACCATGTGCTATTATTTGAATACAATTCTTATATTCTATGTGTGTTACTCTATGAAGTTCGTAGATGATCTATGGATAATTCAAATGGCTATTTATTACTATTTTTTCTAATGGTAAGGATATCTGTATACTTCTTTCTAGCTCTATGATTTAGGACATACCTTAGATGGACCATGCGAAGGGGAGTGAGCTTGTCCAAATCCAACTTTCCTTGAGTTACCAATACTTAAAACATATCTTGTGTTATTAATAGTTCAAATTTCATTTGCAATTTTAAAAGATCTAGTCCAGAATGAAAAGATTCACCTAAAGACATTCTCCATATCTCCTTATCGCCTTCTCAAAAAACTTGTTTTCCTTGTCTTCTATCTTCTCTTTATCTTTCTTTTCTTCAATCTTTTCTTCTTTCTCATTTTCCTTTTCTGATTCCTCCTCTCTTTTTTTTTAATCATTTCCTTTCCTATCTCTTCTTTGTTATTTATCTCATTTCTTCTAGAATTTTGCTAGCAATGACATCAATTCTTTGTTTCCTATCTAGCTAACCATCTAGATCAAGTTTCTAAAACTTCTGCTCATCCACTCTGTCTTTCAGAATATACCTATTGCAGCTTGTTTCTCCAATACAGATTCTTACATTTGTCTTTTCTAAAGAAGAAGACAAAAATTTTCTTTCTAAAATCTTTATTTCTAATACACCAGTTTGATAGACTAATATCTTTTAGTCATTTGGAAAATCTCCCATTATCAAATTCACTCTTTATTTTATTCTTAATCTTATATTGAGTGCTTCTACAATCTTAGCTCTAGCTTCCATATATAATGGACTACAAACTTCATCTACAACACCTCCTTATTTTTTGTTCTCTTTTGCTATCACTTCCTTTCTATTTACATCAAAACTTATGACAATTCCATAAGTAATTTATCTTTAACTTTCTCTATAGTTTCTTTATCTACTAGAGGAGAATCATTGTACAGATCAATAGAAAATTGCAACGATTTGTCTGGATAGATATCATTTACTACACTCTCAAGCTTCAAAGACACATAATTTAGATCATCCTTAGGTTTCTTCTTGTTCTTGGTCTTCTCTGTCTAGATTCTTTTTCTCTTTCTTCTTTTTAGTAGGGGCCTCTTCTGAAGAGACAATAGTTCTCTTGCTTTTAGCCAAAGGTTTTATCCTCTTCCTTTTCTTTGTCTTCATCTACCTTACTCCTTTTATGTCAAGTTCATATAAAAAATTATTCCTTTTATATTCCTCATCAAAGTTGTTGCTCTCAACTCTTTCTACTTCAATATCTAGATCATGTGCCTTCCTCATAGCCTCTTGTTTCTTGTTGGGTTCCTTCTTCACATTTTTCTCTAATAGATTAGGTATTATAGAGGAGATTAAAAACATCAAAGGGGGGTTGGACATAGACCTTGTCCTCCTCTATCTATATCCCGATGACCCCTCAAGAGGAGTCACACCAAAAATTTCTGATATTGTCCTCAATCCAATATTTTTGAACATTTTCTTTATTCTTTTGTCATGCCCTTGTTAACCTTCCTTTCTTATTCTTGCTTCAAGATCCTCTATAGTACCAAACCTGGTCTCAATAGGATCCCTCTCCAATTGAATAATAAGAGATTTTTTTCTTCCACCTCTTCTATTGAAACTTCATATGGTAATTCAAGAATCCACGATGTCCTAGGCTCTTCTACCTCAATGTAATAATTATCTTTACGTACCATGAAGGTAAAGTTGTCTTTCTACTTCCAAACCACATCTAGAGGAAATCTCCTTGTTGCTTGCATAGTACCTCAAAATTGTTTTAGCCACCCAAATAAATATTATTGATTCTTTGCTATCTATTCCAAAACTTCTAATGTATTGACTGATGTGTATATAAATGGGGAAATGTTTGTCCCAAGTATGATTACCCTTCTAAGAAGTTCATTTAAAGCATTATTGCTAAAAAAATAACTAGGGACCCATATTTGAATGCATACTCAATTTTCTTTATTTTCTCTAAATTCTCTATCAATTGTTGTCTCAAGAGCTCACAAATATCAAATATTTTGTTCACAACCACCATCTGATGTGTTGCATAAATTGTAATTGCTGTGGTTGAACCCTCTCAATTTTGAAAATAGATGTTTTAGGCTAGACACTTATTCACATACTTGACTCTTGGATCCTTTATATTTTTAACCATCATTGCTCTTATATTTTACCTAGACCCAGTTAGGGTAACAACTGTGTCATTCTTCACCAACTTCTTAACTAGAACTATCCTATTTATGCACATCCTAATTCAATCCCTAATAGCTTCTATATGCGGGAAAAGCAGGTCGATAGAACTCAATATGTGAAAAATGGAGCTCTAGGGAGCTTTGCTCACACACCCACAAGACTTCTTGGTGCAAGCTATGGAGTCATGAAGTATGGCTCAGCTTCCCAAGGTTGGTTCCATGGTTCTCTATCTTGCACGGTCCCTCAAACCAATGTTTTTGCTCTCAGATCACTGAGAAAAATGATTTAGGGATGACAAATGCAAGAACGAGGGATGCTTTTGTTGATTTTAAGATGAGATGCATCCTAAGCTATGCTTGATCCTATAAATGCAATAAAATAGTTATAAGATGACAAGGTTAGTAAACAAGACTATCCTAGCATACTATGTTAGTTTGGTATAGTGAAAGTTTCTATATGCTGGAAACAATATTTAATGTCTGGGTGGAAAAACATATTGTATTCTTCTATATTACAAAGACCACGTGCTATTGTTTGAATACAATTCTTATATTCTATGTGTGTTACTCTATGAAGTTCGTAGATGATCTATGGATAATTCAAATGGCTATTTATTACTATTTTTTCTAATGGTAAGGATATCTGTATACTTCTTTCTAGCTCTATGATTTAGGACATACCTTAGATGGACCATGCCAAGCAGAGTGAGCTTGTCCAAATCCAACTTTCCTTGAGTTGCCAATACTTAAAATATATCTTGTGTTATTAATAGTTCAAATTTCATTTGCAGTTTTAAAAGATCTAGTCCAGAATCAAAAGATTCACCTAAAGACATTCTCCATATCTCCTTATCTCCTTCTCAAAAAACTTGTTTTCCCTGTCGTCTATCTTCTCTTTATCTTTCTTTTCTTCAATCTTTTCTTCTTTCTCATTTTCCTTTTCTGATTCCTCCTCTTTTTTTTTTTAATCATTTCCTTTCCTATCTCTTCTTTGTTATTTGTCTCATTTCTTCTAGAATTTTGCTAGCAATGACATCAATTCTTTGTTTCCTATCTAGCTAACCATCTAGATCAAGTTTCTAAAACTTCTGCTCATCCGCTCTATCTTTCAGAATATACCTATTGCAGCTTGTTTCTCCAATACAGATTCTTACATTTGTCTTTTCTAAAGAAGAAGACAAAAAATTTCTTTCTACAATCTTTTTTTCTAATACACCAATTTGATAGACTAATATCTTTTAGACATTATAGAGGAGCTTAAAAACATCAAAGCAGGGTTGGACATAGACCTTGTCCTCCTCTATCTATATCCTGATGACCCCTCAAGAGGAGTCACACCAAAAATTTCTGATATTGTCCTCAATGCAATATTTTTGAACATTTTCTTTTTTCTTTTATCATGCCCTTGTTAACCTTCCTTTCTTATTCTTGCTTCAAGATCCTCTATAGTACCAAACCTGGTCTCAATAGGATCCCTCTCCAATTGAATAATAAGCGATTTTTTTCTTCCACCTCTTCTATTGAAACTTCATATGTTAATTCAAGAATCCACGATGTCCTAGGCTCTACTACCTCAATGTAATAATTATCTTTACATACCATGAAGGTAAAGTTGTCTTTCTACTTCCAAACCACATCTAGAGGAAATCTCCTTGTTGCTTGCATAGTACCTCAAAATTGTTTTAGCCACCCAAATAAATATTATTGATTCTTTGCTATCTATTCCAAAACTTCTAATGTATTGACTGATGTGTATATAAATGGGGAAATGTTTGTCCCAAGTATGATTACCCTTCTAAGAAGTTCATTTAAAGCATTATTGCTAAAAAAATAACCAGGGACCCATATTTGAATGCATACTAACTTTTCTTTATTTTCTCTAAATTCTCTATCAATTGTTGTCTCAAGAGCTCACAAATATCAAATATTTTGTTCACAGCCACCATCTGATGTGTTGCATAAATTGTAATTGCAGTGGTTGAACCCTCTCAATTTTGAAAATAGACATTTTAGGCTAGACACTTATTCACATACTTGACTCCTGGATCCTTTATGTTTTTAACCATCATTGCTCTTATATTTTACCTAGACCCAGTTAGGGTAACAACTGTGTCATTCTTCACCAACTTCTTAACTAGAACTATCATATTTATGCACAGCCTAATTCAATCCCTAATAGCTTCTATATGCGGGAAAAGCAGGTCGATAGAACTCAATATGTGAAAAATGGAGCTCTAGGGAGCCTTGCTCACACACCCATAGGACTTCTTGGTGCAAGCTATGGAGTCATGAAGTATGGCTCAGCTTCCCAAGGTTGGTTCCATGGTTCTCTATCTTGCACGGTCCCTCAAAGCAATGTTTTTGCTCTTAGATCACTGAGAAAAATGGTTTAGGGATGACAAATGCAAGAACAAGGGATGCTTTTGTTGATTTTAAGATGCAATAAACTAGTTATAAGATGACAAGGTTAGTAAACAAGACTATCCTAGCATACTATGTTAGTCTATGATTAAGCTAAATGATAAGGAACATACTCTAAATTTGCATATTTAGATTAATTCCTATTTAAAAGAGAGGCTAAATGATGAGCACAAATGAAATATGAAAGCTTTGAATGGATTTTAGTATAAGTGTGATGCTAGAGACTTGGATATATGAAAATGGAGGAATGAGAGCTCTATTTATAGAAAAAACAAGGCAATGGATGGTTAGGATTGAAAGAGGCAATCAAGGGTTAAGTTTGAAAGTTGGGAATCCATGTTTGCAATTGGCACTAATGAAATGGTGAGAATTGTCAACATGAGTTTGGTTGAGAGGAGATGTAAGAAGCATTAAATGCTTGAGAAGACCTTATGGTTACCCTAGGGGTTAAAGGTTAAGGTTAAGTTAGGTTTATCAATTGGATGAAGAGTTTACCCAAAGGATAAACTCTTGTGCAAAGGTTTTAGGATAACCATGGTCAAAGTAATAAATGCTTGATGAGACCCCTGGGTTATATGGAGGTTGAGTTTATGGAAATTCTTTAACCATGTAAGAGGGTTGAGTTAACCATAAATGGTTATCAAGACTTTGGGGACAAATTTGTAAGAGTCCTTCCAAATTTGGGGGTTTTCAACAAGTTAGCTTGTTGAATGGATAAAGGCTTTAATGCCTTTTGAAGACTTTACTCCAAATTTGAGAAGTGACCTCCTCAAATTTAGGGAAAAGGGATAATGGATGGGTTTGGGTTAATTAATCAGGATTAGAAGAATCTTAGAAGAGGTTAGAAAGAGGGTTAGGATGCAAGTGGGAGGTGTAGGATTTTGCAAGTGGGTGAGGGAAAATAGAATTAATTTAAAATAAATTGTTTTATTTCTAATTGGTTGCAATTAAATAAATTAGATTTATTTAATTTAGGATAACTATTTTAATTAAATTTGAATTTAATTAAAAAGTGGATAGGGGCTTTAATTGAATAAAATGAATTTATTCTATTAAATGGGTATAGTGAATTTAATTGAGTAATTTACTTATTTAAATAGAGGAATACGGGTAATTTAACTAAATTAGATTTAATTAAATAGAGAAATGAACATAAAATATTCATTTAGGAATATGGTCTTTTTTATATGTGTACATTTTGCCCCTCTTTGAAGCGACGTGTGTGCACATGTTATTTCAAAGAAAATGATGTGTCGTTGCAATTTTATGATCAATGTCATTTTTATGAATTTTCATGTTGTGCCCCAGATTTGATATGTGATGCTCCAGATTTGATGAACGATGATGATAATGCCCCCTTGGGAGATGAATCAAATTTTTTTTGGAAAAGTTGATTTGATTTGATAATTGCATTTGGTGTGTAAAATTTTGGCTAGGTGAAATGTTTAAATTGATTCATCTCCCAATAATTGATGTGTGCGAGGGTATGAGGGATTCCGCAAGCAAATTACATGCTCATTTTCCTAACCCTAATTTCGTTTTACCCTATAAAAGGGAAAAAGTGCATTCTTTTGTCTCATTTGTGCTTGTTGACTTTGGAGAAAGAGACGTTTGGAGAGAAGACAAAATGCCTATTACCTATTCTACGCATCGATTTGAGCGTGTTCGGAGGCATCGGAGGCCCATCGCGTATGGACCACCGGTAATTCAACCCTTTTGACCCCTTTGGGATTTTTTATTTGATCATTTTTGGTTAGTTTTTAATTTTGGAAATTCGGTTTTAACATTTTAGCACATAAAAGTCTTAGTTTTGCGCATACAAAAAATTCAGTAGCGCATAGGGTAGCATTTTAGGGTAGCATCCAAAAATGTATAGGTTAGTGCATGAACTTTTTAGGTTAGCGCATGGCCATAGGTTAGTGCATGATGGACATAGGGTAGTGCTTCAGGTCAAAAGGGTAGCGCATAGGCTAAACCTAGTGCATAGGGTCCACAGGGGGTCGCATGGGTAGGTGAATATAGCACGTAAGTTAGACCTAGCACATAGGGTTAGATAGGTAGCACGAACATGGGATAGGTTAGCGCATGGGTCAGTTTTAGCGCTTAGTGTAGATTGGTTGGTGCATGGAGAAAAAAAGATAGCGCATGGAGTTAGTCTAGTGCATAGGGTAGATAGAATAACGTGTGGAGAAAACAGGGTAACGCATGGATATAGTTTAGCGCGTAGCCAAAGATAATTAGCGCATGGATCGGGTTTTGCGAGATTTAGTGATTTTTTAATGTAGAAAATTACATAGGAAAAGGTCAGTTTTGCCTAGGGAGGTGGATTTTTGCCATTTGTTGTGTCTTTTGTCATGTTTTTGATAATTTGTCCAATATGAGTATTGATATAACTTGGTTTAATTTGCGATTGTTCAAGTTATTGATGTAGATATTAATGTGTTGTTTTGATCGAACCATGATTTGATTTGCCTCATTTCAAGTTCATATGTGTGGAACCTGATTTGTGTTACAAGCTGATATGAGTTGGAAACTTGAGTTGTTTTACAAGCTGATATGGGTGGAAAACTTGATTTGTTTGACAAGTTTATGTGATGTGGAGACTTGAGTTGTTTTACAAGTTTTGATATGGTTTTTGAAAACTTGAGTTGTGTTACAAGTTGATATGGAATGATATGATGTGGAACTTGATTAGATTTGCAAATTGTTCATGTTTTTGATGTGATTTTTGGTTTTGATAGCTTTGTTTTGATGTGGAAACTGATATTGGACTTGTTTTTCTTTTTGACAAGAGCGATTGGGAGTGGTTCAGTCATGGCAGCAGTTCCCCAGACCTTGGGCATTGATACCATGGTTGGCACAAGCTGACCTAGATGTCATTGAGAGATGCGTCTTATCATCTTTGTTGGATATGCCTTAGTTCACTATGAACCGGGGTTTACTCATAGCGCTCACTGAGAGATGACATAGTGATACGAACACTTTTCACTTTGCTACTGGTGAGATGATGGTTACTCCAGAGGACTGCTACAGGTTATTGTGGATTCCTGTAGCAAGTGCATTATTGCCATTTGAGAAAAGTAAGGAGGGTGGGACTGAGGCACTATGGTGCTTTTTTCATGATGAGATAGTCTATGGATATGAGATCCCTGGCAGGAGTTCCTAGATCTGGACTATGTGCCTCTCCCGTCAGTACTAGCAGGTTTCATTGGTGGATTCCTTTGTCCTGACCATAGGTCGAAAGGATTCTCCATGGGTTGGGGATTGGTGCTCGAGGAGATGGTGACCTAGGGCCATAGGTTTGCTTGGGGATTGGCCATGTTAGCTCACTTGTACAGGGACCTACATGAGGTTGTGTATCTAGGTTATGACAGTTTGTCATCTGGTGTGACACTCTTATAGGTATGGGTGCTGGGAGCACATTCCAGCAGCGAGGCCACTAGTGGATAGAGATAGGCTTGCTGAGCGGGCATATGCATATGGTTACAGGAGTCTAGTTGTCCAATGTAAGCTAGGCAAACTAGAGCACTGGAGGAGGGTGCTGGATGATATAGATACGGTCGTCTGGCGACCATATACAGATTGTGAGGTCTGGGTCGAGGATGGGCTAGAGATGCCTTACATTTTCATGAGTTGGTTCTTGATAGGGTGGACACCCTTTGTGATTGAGAGATTCCAGGCTGGCAGGGTTTTGTAGCAGTATGGTCAGCAGTAGGGGATACCACAGGGGACCTACTTGTATGCGCACTGGAGACAGAACATACTGGATTGGGGCCCTACTATTGATAGTGGAGCAGCTGTAGAGGAGTTCTCCAGCTTAGTAGGTTAGATATGGGACTATGCTCTCGAGATACTAGATGTGGGGATGACACATGAGTTTTCTGGTTTGTTTGCAGCGCATGCGGTGGCCAAGATATCATATCCTGAGGAGATGCAGCCTGCCTTTGATGATGACAAGGATGAGGTAAGGGGAGATGGAGATGATGGAGATGATGGAGGTGGAGGAGGACAACGAGGGAGAGGATATCGGGGGAGGAGAGGAGATAGGGGTAGACATGGGGGATGTCAGGTGGAGAGAGCAGTTCAACGAGCTGTGATGGACAGAGGGAGAGAAGGGTTGGCAATCAGAGTAGGGGAGGAGGGGAGAGTGGGAGAGCTGATGGCAGTGGTGGGAGGGATAGATGAGTGGAGATGACCAACATAGAGGAGGAGGACTGATGAGTTACCTCCACCAGCACCTAGGATAGGCAGAGGGATAGGGGGTACCCCTTCATAGGTGCCCCTATGGGTTTGGGTCCCGACACATGTGGAGGACGCCCAGATCAGGACACTGTAGTTGACAGTACAATAGCTGCAGGCACAGCTATTGACGCAGCAACATCAAATTACTGAGCTGACCCTAGAGCATGATACAAAGATAGAGCAGTGCAGTCGAGCAAAGGAGCTGGTAGGGAGCATTCAAAGAGTGGCAACAGGTGGTCCGATGAGGGACATCATGAGAGAGTTGTCCTCAAGAGTGAGGGAGGTGGAGTATTATTGACGCCATTATGAGGATGTCGTGCCCAGGGAGCGCAGAGTGCAGATCTTTATGCAAGCAAGATTGAGTCGATCTCGAGAGACTGGGTCACAGTCAGAGAGCAGAGGCATGATGGGGCCCTTGAGATAGGATCCTCCTAGAGATCCAGGAGCTAGGACATCAGTTGTGAAACCATCCCCCTCAGGAGATAGTCATACTTGAGAGACGACATCTCTATTGTATTTTGGATCATTATTTTGTTTGTACTAGGCACAACGTCTCTATTGTATATTTTGATCATTTTATATATATATATATATAGATGACACCATTTTCTTTGATCATGTGATGTGTTATGGATGCATGTTCTACGTGTTCTTTCTATACTTTATGATGATGCAATGCTTAGATAGATGATATGATGCATGATTTAAATGTATGATGTATGATTTGATATGCTGTGAGATTTATATTGAAAATGAGATGTATGATTATGATAATGATGTGAGATGTATCTTGAAAATGAGATGTATGATAATGATAATGATGTGAGATGTATCTTGAAAATGAGATGTATGATAATGATAATGATGTGTAACTTAAATGAAATATTTAAAATGATATGCAACTATTTGTATAATGATATGCAACTATTTGTTTTTGGAGCATCCTCATTTTGTATTTGTCATCCCAATATAACCATATGTTATTTGCTTTTGATATAGGTATCATCATTGAGCATTGATTTGTTTGGGATATGTTGAAAATTTATACAAGCATAATGGTATAATTGAACCATAATGACCTGAGAAAAATTTACATGATGTTTGATTTTGCAAGATAGCACAAGCGTTAAGGTATAATTGAACCAGGATGACCAGAGTGCAGATTGCATATAAACAGACAAGATTAAACCATGTGTATGTGTAAAGTGGAATCATCTTTTCAGTGATATTCGATGTATGACGTCTCGAGACAAGTATTTACATAGTACAAGTGATCACCTCCCAGATAGAAGACTAAGAAAATATTGGAGTTTTCCCATGATCTCTAGCTTTGAAGCATTGTTGAGAAAATGCAGAGAATCCAATAATTTAAAAAGTTCAAATGCAAAAACAGTCAAGACTTTATGCAATAATGCAACATTTAGTACTTCAAAAAATCATCCATCTTAGCATATTTTTGTGTTTCTCATTTTAGTGATCCAATGTTTTTCTCTACGATGGAGTGAAGTTTTTGGTTGTTGGATGTGATGTTTCTGAGTTTTGCAAATAGTTTTGATGTCTTGAATGTGTTGCCAGTTTTGATGATTTATTGCCCCTAGCCGAGTATTCTTCTTGATGTGAATATGTATAGTGATTACCAGGCCATGGTAAAATGTGGTGAGAGGATATATGGATAAATCAAGATAGTGACTACGCTAAGTATGTCCTGATTGGATATTTGCTAAGTGTTGGGTGATGGCCGATAGTACTCTACTGCAGGGATATAGATATAGATGAAGGAGTTGTTCTTTTACAATGGCACCTATTACCAGGTTTTCACCAGTTGTTTTTATTGTACCTTTTTATTTGCTTTTTCTTTATTTTTTATTTTTGTTGGTTTTTCTGCTTTTTCCATGCATTAGACTACTCAAGTGTAGTATTTCTTCAGATGAATGTTGTTAGTTGGTTCGTCGAGCACATCTCCTTTTGAAGTTGTAAGCTGATAAGCACCTGACCCATAGATGGATATGATGACATAGGGACCCAACCAGTTAGGTTCAAATTTCCCTTTCTTCTCTCGATCTTGCTGATTTCTTGGATTTTCTTTAAGGACTAGGTCACCAGCTTTGAAGTTGCGAGGGATGACCTTGTGATTGTAGCTTCTGCACATGCGTTGCTGATATGCTTTGAGATGAGTGTAAGCATGCTGACGTCTTTCATCTAATAGTTCCAGTTCTTGCAGTCGGTTGACTTGATACTCTTCATCCAGAATTAAGCCTTTTAGAGAGACTTTGAGAGACGGAATTTCTACCTCCAGTGGTAAGATAGCTTTGGATCCATAGACCAATGAGAAAGGTGTGGCTCCTGTAGGTGTACGGATGCTGGTTTTGTATGCCCAAAGTGTTGGATTGAGTTGTATATGCCAATCTTTGCCTACATCATTTACTATTTTCTTGAGGATTTTTAGTATTGTTTTGTTGGATGCTTCTGCTTGACCATTCCCCTAGGGGTAGTATAGCGTAGAGAACCGATGTTGTATTTTGAATTGTTCACATAGTTCTTGGACATCTTGGTTTTTGAATGGTCAGCCATTATCGGTGATGATGGAACTTGAAATACCATATCTACAGATTAGATAGTTCAAGGTAAAAGATGCAATTTGTTTTCCTGTTACTGTGGTCATGGGGACTGCTTCTATCCACTTGGTAAAGTATTCTGTTGTAGTTATAATGAACTTGTGTCCATTTGAAGATGAAGGATGAATTTTTCAGACCAAATCTAGTCCCCATTGACAAAAGGGCCAGGATGTTGTAAATGGCTACAGTTCTTGTGCTGGTGCATGTATCAGATTGCAAAGGATCTAGCACTTAGGACACTTCTTGGCGAAGTGGTAAGAATCTTTCTCCATTGTAGGCCAGTAGTATCCCATTCTTAGGAGACTTTTAGCAAGAGTAGTACCACTTGAATGTGTGCCACAAATACCTTCTTGAAGCTCATGTAAAGTGGAATCAGATTCATTCTTATCAAGGCAATGAAGAAGAGTACCATCTAGACCTCGACGGTACAAAGTATCAGTAGTAAGGGTATAATGGGTGTGCTTTAGATAATCATATATCGGTCCATACAATGGAGAATCTGAACTGGTTAAGGCATAGACAACATGGGATTTGAAGTGGTCATACGCCGGGGAGAACAGTTGCTCTACCAAAAACTCATAACAACTCTGTTGTTCTGCAATTTGTAGTAATGAAGCAATAGTAGCCATGGCATCAACTACTTTGTTGTTCAACCTTGGTATTTGCTCGAAGGTGATGTGTACAAAATATTTCTTGAAGTCATCCACCGTTCGCTTGTAGGGTAGTAGCTTGTCATCCTTTGTCTGATAGTCATTGTTGATTTGATTGACAACTAGTTGCGAATCTCCATAGACCATTAACTCTGTGATTTTCCATTCTACGACCATTTTGATGCCTATAACCAATGCCTCATATTCGGCCACATTATTCATGCATGGGAACATAAGCCAATATGATCTTGGTATGGTATGCCCTTCAAAAGTGATGAATAGAATGTCAGCACCTAAACCATGTTGTGTGTAGGATCCATCAAAGTATAGGGTCCATTGTGTGGTAGAAATAGTAAGAATGTCTCTGTCCGGAAATTCAGTCTCCATAGTTTGTTTTCCTGCTAGTTGATCTGCAATTGCTTGTCCTTTGATGGCTCTTCTTTCTGTGTATTGGATGTCAAATTCACTAAGAATCATGACCCATTTAGCCAACCGGCTGGTAAGAGCTACCTTGCTGAGTAGATATTTGAGAGGATCAATTTTTGCTACTAGCTTAATTGTGTGTGCAAGCATTTAATGTCAGAACTTTTGAGATGCGAAGACTACTATTAGACAAGCCTTCTCAATGAATGTATAGTTGATTTCATAGCCATTCAATGTCCTGCTGATGTAGTATATGGCTCATTCCTTTCCTTGTTGATCTTCTTGTGCCAATAGTGCCCCTAGTGATATATCTGTCATTGAAATATATATAATAAGGGCCTTTCCTGCTACTGGTGGTACTAGAACTAGTGGGTTCATCAGATACTGTTTGATTTGATAAAAAGATTCTGCACACTTGGCCTCCCATCTGAAAGGTACATTCTTATGGGATTGAATGGTAGACTTTTATCAGCTAGTTGAGCAATGAATCGCTTGATTGATTGGAATCATCCTTGTAGAGATCTAAGCTGACTGATATTTTTTGGTGGTGGCATCTCCATAATAGCTTGTACCTTTGTTGGATCCACTTCAATACCTCTAGCTAAGACTATGTAGCCTAGTAATTTGCCTAATGTAACCCCGAAGACACACATCTTAGGGTTGAGCCTAACTTGGAATTTCTCCAATCGATCAAAGATCTTTGTTAGGATGTTGAGGTGTTCTACTCTGGTGAAGGATTTAGCTAGTAAATCATCCACATATTCTTTCATGAAGGTATGCATCATGTCATGGAAGATTGTTGTCATTGCCCATTGATAAGTAGCTCCTGCATTCTTTAAGATGAAAGGAATAATATTCCAATAGTACATTCTCCAAGGATAGGTGAATGTTGTTTTATCTTGATCCTCTAGGGCTATTTTTATTTGATTATAGCCTAAAAAACTATCCATTAGTGAGAGAATTGAATGACCCGCTGTGAGGTCCACAATTATGTCGATACTGGGTAGAGGAAAGTCATCCTTTGGACAAGCTTTGTTGACATCTCTTAAATCAGTGCAGATCCTGATACTGTTGTCTAGTTTTGATACTGGTACTATGTCGGAGATCCATTCTGCATAGTCGATGGGTCAGATGAATCTGACATCTAATAGTTTCTTCAGTTCAGCCTTGACCATGAGTGCCACCTATGGATTCATCTTTCGTAGTTTTTCCTTGACTGGCTTAACTCCTGGAGAGATGGACAAGTGATGCATGATTAGGCATGGATCAATCCTGGGCATATCTACATATGACCAAGCAAAGTTAATTTGCTTTTCTTTAAAAAAGATGAGAAATGTCGATCTTTCCTCCTCTGTTAGAGATTCTGCTAGGTGTATGTTTTTGACTGCTTCTGTAGTACCAATGTTGATTGATTGAGTGGGCTCAATCAATATGGGTGATTGCTCATGAAAATATTTAGGAAGATTGTCAAGTCTCCCATCCTTAGGTACCTTAAAAAGGTTTTCACCCTTAGATGTGTCCTTTATTTTTAGTTTTTTGTGATCTAGAGCTGCCATTGTCTAGTTTTCAGCATCAGATCTTTTATTTGGTTCATTTTTGTGACTGAGAGCTTGGCACTCCCTGGTTTGTAGACATCATTACTTAGTTCACTAGTAGAGCCTGTTTCTGGGTTAGCGATACATAGGTAGTGGATAATAGATTCATCATCTGGGAAAATTGGTATATCATGTATTTCGGGTTCATCCTAGTCAATGAGGTTGGGAAAGACAAGTGGTAAGGAATCATTTGGTGGATCAAGTTCTGCTACTATAAGTGTCAAGAAAAAGGTTTCATCATGATTTGATTTGGTTGTAAAGAAGTCAAGGATTTCGTCGAGGTCTTCGATGGTATCATCTTCTGTATAGACTTGTTCATAATGTTTCTGTTCGCTTTCCTTGGCATCATAGATATTCTGCAGTCCAAATTCAAGAGGTCTATCTTCTGTGTTATGCTCTTCTTGAGAAAGGGATATGGAGCTAGTATTGTCAGTGATATCTCCAGTAGCATTTGAGTAGCTACCCCATTCATATTCATTGGAATCAGTTTCTAAGTCATCATCCCAAATTTTATCCATGCTATAAACAGGTATGTTGTAGGGTGAAAATAGATATTTGATGATGGATACCAGTTTGATAGTTTTTGTTGATTCGGTGTCGGATCCTTCTTCTACTTTTTGTATTTGTTCATAGACCGTGCCTCCTTTAGGAGATGATTATGCTAGTTTTTGAGATATTGGTGTTTGAATATGAGCTACTACTACAGATATGGCCTTTATATGAATGAGGAGCTTTTCCTAATGCTGCTTTTGTTCTTGACATTCACGTGCCTTGCAGATTGTTTCTGCTGACTCAAATAGTGCTTCCTGCCAGGATTCTTCTTTGTACTTATTCTTTTCTTTCCATTGAGGTTTTGGAGTTATGCGTGGTGTCTTTCTTAATAGGAAAGTGATTTTACAACCCAATCCCATTTTGCCTCTATTGGGCTGTGAAGGAAGGTCAATGGGTTTAGTGACTCCTTCTTTGCATTTTCCAATAGGTCCTTTACCGTCATATCCCATTTGTTGCATGATTAAGTATCCCTTTCCATATAGGTGTGCTGGTAGAACTATATCTAGAGCAGCTACTCTGTTATCTTCTTCCTCATTTTTGTATAACCAACTAAGAATGTCCTTATCTTCTGATTCATGTGCTAGAGTGCTTAGTTGGATGAAGGTACCATCAAATTTGGTGATGGGCTGATTTACCTGATGTGTTGATGTAGTGGGTAATCCATGAGATCTAGGTGATGTTGGTAATTTGGACAAACACATGGGTTCCAAAGAGTATTCTCTCATACCTTGTTCTCTGATTTGCATTTTCTGCTTGAAATCTCCAGGTAATGATTTGGGCTTTGCCTTCTGTAGATCTAATGTTGAGGATTTATGTTTTTCCTTATTAGGGGGAACCAAACTGTCCTGGGCTACCCCCATTGCATTACAATGTTGAAATGGATTGTGATCAGCAGATATAGAGACCTCTTGTCTGTTATAGGGAAATTTGACACACTGGTGATACGTAGAAGGCACTGCATGCATTTAATGTATCCAGGGTCGACCTAATAAAATATTGTATGTGAGGTCTATGTCTAAGACCTGACACATAGTATCCTTTTGGACTGGTCCAACTTGAATGGGTAACATCATGGTTCGTTTAGATGACCTTTCCTCATCATCATATGCCTTTATGGTAATCTTTTTATGTGGATCAATAGACTCTTCAGAGAAGCCTAATGCATGGATAAGTTTTAAGGTACATATATTAAGTCCAGCTCCTCCATCTATCAATACTCTTTTTACTTAGTGTTTATAAATGATGACTTCAATATGGAGGGAAGTGTTATGCAGATGACTTAAGGAAGTATTATCATGCTCTGAGAAGGTGAGATTATGAGGCCCTATCATATGAGTGACCATGGCTTGAAATCTGTCTACATCCAGATCTTGAGGTACATTGGTTTCCAATACCACTTGTTCCAATATGTCTTTGTGTTTCGGCGACAATTTCAGTAATTCTAGTATAGATATTTGAGCCAGAGTTTTGTGTAGTTGGCCGACTAAATCATATTGGATTTTTGGTGTAGTGGTTGTCAACGCTATATGTCCCTTCAAGACATATTTCTGAGCTCTGGTTGTTACATTGATAGATTCATGATCATGCTGGTTTCAGATTGTGATGACATTCACATGATGGTCTTTAGCTGATATGTGATTGATAGTGTTATTGTAGATGTGGTTGATACGAGATCCACATGTATTGTTTGAGGTTGAAGCTCCATCTTTGTTGTAGTTTGGAAGAGGATTTTTAAAGGCTCTGTGGTCACCATTTGTTTTGAGACCATCTACCATCAAATCACCTCGATCAATCATGTCTTGAACAATGTTTTTCAATCTCATGCAATCTTTCGTTCGATGACCTTTGTTATGATGAAAATCAAAATAGTGTGAATCATTCCACCAAGGTGGTTTGATTTGGGATTCGTAGTTGCTGATTGCAAGCAAAGAGAGAATCTTGTTTGCCAGGAGCTCTCTGAATGCTGATTCTAGTGATTGTCCCAGTGGCGTGAAGAGTTGTTGTACGAATTGTTACTAGGTCCTTGATTTGTGGTTTTGTTTTGGGTGTCGTTGGTGTTGTTTGCATTGGGTTGACCTTGATTATTATTCGGTGCATATGTGTTAGCATCTGGGTTAGCACCTTTAGGATTCTTTGTAGCTTGAGGATTTCCTGACAATGCGAGCACTAGTTGCTTAGATTTTGGATCATGCGATTCATTACCGCCTTCATTTTTGTTTCAAGTCCAGAATCTAGACTTTTCTAAGTTGTTGTTGTTTTGGTTATTGTAATTTGATGAATTTGTTCCTTCTTTGAAGAATTTGAGCATTCCCTTTTTGACACATGCCTCTTCTACTTGAATGTCATTTTCAATCAATTTAGCGAAAGACAGTATGCATTGGAGTTTGAGCCGGTAACTCATCTCACCATTCAAGTTGTCAATGAAAATTTCCATTTTCTCCTTTTCAGGAATGTCTCGAGGATATCATGAAACCATACGTCGCCAATGTTGAAGGAACATCATAAATGTTTCATTATTTTTCTATTTGGTGTTGCAGACATCTAGCATGGTTATAGCATGGTTATAGCATGTTGAATGTTATAGGAATATTGTGTTATGAACTTGTTAACCAATTCATCAAACGATCTGACAGGCGGTGTAATTTTGGATAACCATTCCATTGTTTGTCCTCCCAAGCTTCTGGGGAATAACCTCATTAGATAGGTATCATCATGACCAAATTCAAGACTCATGGTATAGAATTCTCTAACATGATCATGGGGATCACTTTTTCCATCGTATTTGTCAAATTTAGGCACATCTGAGTTTGGAGGAAAAGGGATCATGTGCAATCTTCTGTCAAAAGGATAAGGACAGATTTCGTTTAATGAGTACGGCATTGTTGTCCCTTGTTGCATGTCTTGCATTTGTCTTTGTAACATTTTCATTTGTTGGGTAAGGGCAACCAAAGGTGTATTGTTTTGTTGAGGGAAGAGTTCTTCCCTTGCATTGATCCTGGGTTGAAATGGTGTATGGAACGATATGTTTTGCTCGGGGATGTTTTGTCTTGGTGTATGTTGTTATGGTATGTTTTTCTCTGGGATATCTTGTTCAGGGTCGCGTGCTTCCCCTTCCCATTATCGTTCTTGATATTCGTAATTTTGAGGTCTCGTTCTAAACACATCTGCGTCAAGGTCTTCAGGGAGTTTGACTCCTTTGCTTGTGAGCATGAGCAAGTATTTTTCCTTATCATTTTCCATGAGCCTTTCTACAAGCTTTTGGAATGAAGCACTTTCTTGGCATTCTTGAAGAAGCTCTTCAGAAATTTCAGTATCCTCTAGGTGTGGACCTTCAAAAGGATTTGATAACCTTCGATTCATACTGGATTCTGCTTGTGCCTCGCTTTGTTTGTTTTGAGAGCGAGTAACAGGAATTTTAGTAGAAACTTTCTGTGATGAAAGGGACAAAATCCTCTTCAATATGTCTCTCGGGAGTTGGTAGTTCAAGTCGGGGTGTGTTGTAAGTGATGCACTCGTCAGGCAAGAATGCCGGATTGATCTTTCCTCCATGGTTTATGATTTGATTAAATGCAGATTTTTGACAATATGCCCTAGTCTTTAAAGGCTCTTTGTCAAATTCGTTAGATTTGTTTTGGATATAAAGTTTAACGTGATGAAGGAATATTTGATGAGATTTGAAGAGTTGACGATTGATGTATAAAACTTTTTTTCTTTTGATAAATTTGGAAAAACTTGGTTGTTGTTTCTTCAACGTGGTGTTACGATAAATATTCTTTCTTCTTAGAATATGGGGATTAGTCATGCATAAGTGATCAATGGTTTCCTTTGTTTTGTTTTGGATTCAATTGATCTTGCCTTGAAAACTCAAGTTTTACTTTATCAAAGTGAAGGTTTAGATGCCCCTTCACGACAAAGCGTGTCAAATGATATGGATAAAGTCTCCCAATATGGAAACTTGATTTGACAACCTAAGGTTTTAAACAAGTGTTTTTGAGGTGAAATCCATGAGATGATAAAGGACCCTTTTGCCACTTCTGATGATGTTTCCTTATTTTGATAGGATAGATATGTTTTATCGTGCGATCAGTTTTGGATTTTTACAACTTTTGTTTGACACAAATTTTACTCAAGAAATAGTTCTTAAAGCTCTGTTTTCACTACTCTGTTTTGGCAAAAATTGATGCTGATGGAAAGAGGTTTCCAATAATGTTTTTGAAATTTTCAAAATTCCTCACTATTTTGCCCCTTGTTTTTCTGGTTTTTGGTCACGCACTAAAACAAAGACAAGATGCACTACCAAAATTTCTTCATGCGCTAAATAAAAGACCACATGCGCTAAGCTACCCCCAGCCACACACTAAAGTTTTTGACTGTTGAAATTTGTTTTTTTTGTTTAGCTTGAAAAGTTATGCGCTAATATGGGTCTGCTATGCACTAACTGTTAAACTCTATGCACTAAAGTTTGACTCCTACACGCTAAGCTGATACATTAATGCGCTAGGTTGTTTTCCGGATGCACTAACTGGTTAACACTATTTTGAAATTTTGGAAGAACGCTACTATTATAACTGGACGCACTAACTTGATGTTTTGATGCACTAACAAATGTACCACACGTGCTAAGAAGTTGCTCTCATGCACTAAACTATCCTGATATTTTCCTTTGGCTGGTTTTTGCAATTTTTGGATTTTTGTTGTGAGTTTTTCAGTTGTGATGGATGATTTTCTGAAGTAGTAAATGCAAGCACAACACAAAAAGGACAACCATTTTGCTTAATCTAATAGAAAGTGTATGTTCTATGAGGATGTCTTCAAATCCCCAATGTTTTAACAGGTTTGGATACAAATAATACACTCCAAGAAGACTCTTTATTCAAAGGTCATAAATAACATCATAGCCCACTAGTCTCGATACTCCGTTAACTCAAACAGCCATGTCACCCCCTAGAGGGTGCCCATTTTTTTGCTTTTTGCTAGAAATTAACTTAAAGTGAATTGCTTCACAATTAAGTAGTTATCTTGGGAGATATATGGTGAGCGATCTTGGGGGAAGATTCTTCCCCACCCTTGCACTATGATGTTATAAATATCTGGTTACTAACTCAGCTCAAGGTTTCTATTTCTATGGTTCGTAATCAGGCTTCCTATTCAGCTATCAGTGATAAACTCCCTCAAGAGGCTTCCCAATCTTTAGAACAAAGGCTTTATGTATCTCAAGGATGCTGGGGGAAGGCTAATTGCTACGCGCAATCGTTGAAAAGGACTTTCATCACTTTCCACTTTTGATTATAGTGGGTTGGAATACTTGGCATCAAAGTCATTCCCCACTTAGGTCATTCCCTTCACACTAGCCATAAATGGCTTTAAGAGTTGATTCCAACTCCTCAAGAAGGAAAACCTGCTAAAGGTTGTATAATGCTTGAAGTACATAAAGTTTTAAGAGTGGTCTGGATTTTTGATCACCCAGTCAAGGGGAGAGCATATACCTTCCACTTTTGAAACAAGGCAAAAAAATCTTCTTTTTAGGCTTCAAGACAATGATTTGCTAGCTTCTACTTGGAGATGTTGCTCCAAAAAAACATGGTGTTTATTTTATCTCCCCAAATCAGTGATTATCTAATCTAGGAAAAGAACCGAGTCAACAAAGCAAAACTTCGATTTGGACAACAAAAGGAAATCGGTAAAAAAGGGGAATAATGTCCCTCTTTGATTGCAACAAAACTTTTAGGTGAGGTTCTTTCCTTTGCAAATTTTTTGAAATGAATCCTTTTATACACCAAAGGATGGTGAGGTTCTTTTTAAAGCTACTTTTGCAAGAAAGGAAAGTTTGTATTGTTCTTTTTAAAGCCCCAAAATAAAGTTTTTCTCCTATGAAAGCAAGAAATTTTCTGATTTGTGGTTTTTTTTATAGCCCAAAAAGTGAGTTCAATTTTAAGAAGAAAAGAAGTTCAAATTTTAAACTAACTTAACTAAGTTAGTAAAAACTCTAACTATCTTTATAACCTTAAGACTAAGCTCCTATCTGCAACAAAACTGTTAGAACCCTGCAAAATCACAAGTGAAAGATGTTAGATAACTGGTGGACTTCAACAAGTCTATTATTTACCCTCAGTTACAGATTTTATTTTTCTTGTCTCTGTCTGTCTATGATGTGCTACAAAACAAACTATACACGCTACAAAATAACCATGATGCGCTAAAAGAAGGAAGAGATGCGCTATACTGTTTTCAGGATGTGCCACTCTATGTTCCGAAGGCGCTGCTCTATTTTTCTCCCACACTAAGACCTACAGGAAAATATTAGTATTATGATGCGCTAAGGAAAAGACATTATGTGCTAGATGATGGATCCAACGCACTGAACAGTAAGCTGGATACACTAGGCTGGTAACTAGATGTGCTAGGGAATGTTTCTCATGTACTGATTTTTATTTCCCACGGACCTGCAAAAGTGGTTAAATTCAAAAACCAATTTGATATATGGGGTGATACCCGATGGTGGGTGCCAGAAATGTATGCGGGAAAAGCGGGTCGATAGAACTCAATATGTGAAAAACGGAGCTCTAGGGAGCCTTGCTCACACACCCACAGGACTTCTTGGTGCAAGCTATGGAGTTATGAAGTATGGCTCAGCTTCCCAAGGTTGGTTCCATGGTTCTCTATCTTGCACGGTCCCTCAAACCAATGTTTTTTCTCTCAGATCACTAAGCAAAATGGTTTAGGGATGACAAATGCAAGAACGAGGGATGCTTTTGTTGATTTTAAGATGAGATGCATCCTAAGCTATGCATGATCCTATAAATGCAATAAACTAGTTATAAGATCAAAAAGTTAGTAAACAAGACTATCCTAGCATACTATATTAGTCTATGATTAAGCTAAATGATAAGGAACATACTCTAAATTTGCATATTTAGATTAATTCCTATTTAAAAGAGAGGTTAAATGATGAGCAAAAATGAAATATGAAAGCTTTGAATGGATTTTAGTATAAGTGTGATGCTAGAGACTTGGATATATGAAAATGGAGGAATGAGAGCTCTATTTATAGAAAACAGGGCAATGGATGGTCAGGATTGAAAGAGGCAATCAAGGGTTGAGTTTGAAAGTTGGGAATCGATGTTTGCAATTGGCACCAATGAAATGGTGACAATTGTCAACATAAGGTTGGTTGAGAGGAGATGTAAGAAGCATTAAATGCTTGAGAAGACCTTATGGTTACCCTCGGGGTTAAGGGTTAAGGTTAAGTTAGGGTTATCCATTGGATAAAGAGTTTACCCAAAGGATAAACTCTTGTGCAAAGGTTTAAGGATAACCATGGTCAAAGCAATAAATGCTTGATGAGACCCTTGGGTTATATGGAGGTTGAGTTTATGGAAATTCTTTAACCATGTAAGAGAGTCGAGTTAACCATTAATGGTTATCAAGACTTTGGGCACAAATTTGGGGGTATTCAACAAGTTAGCTTGTTGAATGGATAAAGGCTTTAATGCCTTTTCAAGACTTTACTCCAAATTTGAGAAGTGACCACTTCAAATTTAGGGAAAAGGGATAATGGATGGGTTTGGGTTAATTAATCAGGATTAGAAGAATCTTAGAAGAGGTTAGAAAGAGGGTTAGGATGCAAGTGGGAGGTGTAGGATTTTGCAAGTGGGTGAGGGAAATAGAATTAATTTAAAATAAATTACTTTATTTCTAATTGGTTGCAATTAAATAAATTAGATTTATTTAATTTAGGATAACTATTTTAAGTAAATTTGAATTTAATTAAAAAGTGGATAGGAGCTTTAATTGAATAAAATGAATTTATTCTATTAAATGGGTATAGTGAATTTAATTGAGTAATTTACTTAATTAAATAGAGGAATACGGGTAATTTAATTAAATGGAGAAATGAACATAAAATATTCATTTAGGAATATGGTCATTTTTATATGTCTACAACTTCTTTCATAATTTTGTGGGGTTTGTCCAAGTACATGAAATTGCCATGAATTCAAGTCAACCTAATTTTTACCCATGTAGTCTCATAAGTGAAATTGAGGAATTCTTCCTAAATGTCTAACCCTAATGCTACAATGTTCTTATAATCATCTTTTAAGGTCAAATTATCCTTAGTTATCTTATCCCAATCTTAAGAAAAACTTAGAATGGCTTACCTCTTCTATGCCAACATGAATGTATGCACTTATATATTCAGTGTAGACATAATAGATTGACACCCATGAGAATTCATGCTCCTTATTAGTTACCATTTCCACATATTGATAGGGCTTGAGAATCCATTGTGGCTTCATCTTTTGGTCAATAACAATTAGAGAGGACATCTTGCTAAACTTCTTAGACTTCATCAAAGCAAGGTTTTGGATGCACATAATGTTGATCGCATATGAAATATTCTTAGCAAGCAAGAGCTTGAAAAATAGTAAGTATCCAGTTTAAAAAAATGAGATCAACATCCCATTTTATTGATTGTATCGACAAACTAGGGTTGTACTATGATAAATTCATCTTTTTATTTGATCAGGAAATAATTTCAAAAATATTGAAAATATAATTTTTGGAGGTCTTCAGAGAATTTTTAGCCCTTGAAACTTTGGATGGCCTATTATAGTCTTTCTAGAGGCAAAACATTAAGGGAGTGAAGCTAAAACTCTTGGAGATCTTTCCAATGGTGTAAACGGTTTGCAGTTTTGAAACCCAAGTAGAAATTTATGACTAGTCAAAGTTAGGCTAAGTTTTTATATATTTTTTTTTAAATTTTGCTAATTTTTGGATTTTATTGTGTAATAAACAATCTTGACTATTCATTTTTATTTCCAAGAGATTTTGGTGACCCTTGGGATCTCATGAACTTGTACAAACTTGATTTTTTAATGAATGGAATCACTTTTTGGCTTGCTACAATCCTAAAATAATTATGTTGTTGTAATGAAAACTAACAATACCGTAGGTTCACACTTGGTATTGTACTCCAAAGCCATAATTTTGTTAAGTGGTATTAGAGCACGTTCGCTCCTATATGGAACATTGCACGTGATCAGCATATCGAAGGCTTGGGTTGGAAACAAGAATTCCTTTAGACTTCTTTCCTCTAAGATGCTCACGATCGCAAATGTTGAAATTTCAAAATGATGATGACATCAAAGTATTGGTTGAAGACGCATTGAAGAAGAAACATGAAGAAATGATGGAATAGTTTAAATAGATGTTGGAAATTCATTGGTCACAAGCAAACCCATTATTTAGTGGATACACTCCATTCATGGTGTAGGTGAATTTTGATATCCCTATGTTCTAGGGAAAGATTGATGTGGATGTTGTGGATGATTGGTTGTCAAAATTGGAGTGGTATTTTTTTGTTAATCAATTCTTAGTTGAAGAAAAAATTACTTTTTATCTTCTCAAAGCTAAGGGTCATGTGAAACATTCATGGAAAGCAAAATAATTATCCAAAGAGTTACAAATTAGAAATGCATTTGTTTTCAATCAAAAACCTAGATGGGGAGAATTCGTGAAACACATAAAGGAAGAATATTTTCCTACAGATACGTATGAATAGAAGTATATGTAGTGGAAATTGCTTCGATATAAAAATGATCAAATGGTTCCAGAATATACAAACACATTCCACACTCTATCAGCAAATATCGGCATCAAGGATTCTAAAAAACATCAAGTTTTGAAATATCAAAGTGGGATTCATAGGTATATCTAAACTAAGATGGAAGTTTTGAATATACAAGCTTTGTCTAGGGCTTACAAGTTTTATTTGATGATTTAAGAGAAGTCAAAATAGAAAGGAAGAAGCGATAACTTTGCAAATAGTCAATGGAAGGGTGAAAGTAGCAAAACCGTACGAAAACAAACGGGCAAATAATAATTCTCCACTTTGCCAACAAAAAAGACATTTGGTGTGAAGAAAACACAACAAGATATAGGTATGTAGTGTGAGGTTCATAAAAGCCCCTCTCATAATACAAAATCTTGCATAACTATAAATAATTTAATGATGGAGACCAATGAGGACAATGTGGAGCCTAAGGTGGTAGAAATTTGCACAGAAAAAGACCATGAACAAGTCATTGAGGCTGATCCATATGCAACAATAGCGATTACAAAAATATTGCCTTGGGAGAATGAGGAAAGTGTTAGATACTTGATCAGTCCCAAAGACACTGAGAGGGAGGGGTGAATCAGTGTCTAATTGGTAAACAAAAGATTTAGACTTTCCAAGCTAAAATGAGACAAAGGGAAAGGATTCCCCAAAGCATTATGGATAAATATGATAAACATATATGCTTTGTAGTGAAAAGAGATGAAATTTGGATGGAGATAGTTAGACCCAGAACTATTTGGATTACTGAAATGGGATATGAGGTGGACTCTCACATCTTAGATTCATATGCTAAAATACTCCTAGATGCTCCACCAGAACCAACAAAGGAAATATTTGGTAATGTTGAAACCATTGAAAGTAGTGTTGCTATGATGAAGCAGAGGAAGGAAAGAGATAAATTTATGAAAGATGCTTCTAAGATGGTAAAGGATGTTACAAAAGGATTGATGAATCTTGGTGGTATTTCTGCTAGTGTGAATGTAAGTCAATCAGAGCAGAAACCGGTAGCTCACATTTCCCCTATGGCTACTTCATTTGATTCTGACAATGACAAGGAAGCTGAATTCAAGAGAATGGACAGGAAGAAAAAAAAACCCTCACCGACACCTGCTCCATCTCCCAAGAAGTCAAGGACATAGAGAAAGAAACAATAGCCTGTAAGAGAGCCCAATGGTCTGAAGAAAAAAGTGACTCCAAAGAAGAAACCAGAACCTAAGGCACTGGATACTCTTACACCGGAAGAGTTGATCAATGAAATCACCCAAGATGGTAACCTTGGTGATGTGGATAAATTTTATCATTCTTTCAACGATTCAGATAAGGAAACCATAGAAGGAAGTATTATTTTATACATAGACATATACAAGAAAGTTCTTATTGAAGTTGTAGATGTTTTGCCAAATGATTTGTACTTAAGGTTAGAGGCTAAGAGAATGTCTGTAATGGAGTTAGACAAGAAATTAAAGGTACAGGATCTACTTGTTGTGCATCCTGTCAATTCCAAGAAGGAAATTGATGATTTAATATCAGAGGCAAATATAACAGTTTTTATGAGTGGTCACCAGCAAGTTAGTCTTATGGCCGACAGAGTTAAGGAAATTGCAGATGAGACAACGGATAAGTGGGATATATTGTTTGTTGAAGAGAGAAGAAATAAGAGAAGGATAGACAGAAAATGGACATGTCATTTACAAAATTATATCAGAAAGATAAAGGTAAAGGGAAAATTGGAAGTGTACCTGATATCACGGTCAAGGATAACCTTCCTCCACCGACACAGGACACCCCACCAATAACTGGAGAGGCATCGACACAAACTGATAGTCAATCTGAAGAGAAGGCAAAGGAAATGACAAGAGATGACACTAATCCAGAGTCAGACATTCTTTTTACTATGAATATGGACACTTAGGACTTTAACATTGTCATGGATAAGGAAACAACTAAAGTTTAAGAAAACTGAAACCATCCCTGATGATACTCATCTTAACATTGAGAAACCAGTAGAAGCAGAAGTAGAAGCACAAACTGAAACCTGTAGAAGCAGAAGTAAAAGCACAAACTGAAACTGGAATAGGGCATGAACAAAGTATATCTGAAGTGACAGTCAACAAGGCAGTCAGTAAGGATGATAGCAAGGATTAAAATAAAGTTGAAAAACAAAGTGAGCATAAGGAAGAAACAACGAATAAGGAAGAAGTTAAATATGGAAAGAAGATAGAAGAAGTGGTTAAGGAATCCAGAGATGAGAAGAAACCAATTGCAGAACCTCATAGTCCACCTAGTACCTCCACCATGGATTACAGACCTACTAATGTGACATATGTACTTTTAGATTCCATAAAGAAGATCACTAGAGCAACAGATGCATTATCTAACCGGGATGATCAAACAAACTGAAACCATTATTTCTGACAACACTAAATTTATGCAAAGTCTTAATTTGATTTTAGCGCATATCTTTTAGATTGTACATAACCGATTATAGGATTTGAGGTAGAATTTTGAATTATTTGATTCTTTTTTACATCCTTTGTCATTGATGTCAAAGGGGGAGTAGTGTGGGAGAAAAATGTACAGAAGGGATAATTTTCTCAGGGGGAGCACTCTTATTCTTGGATCAGTTTTGGACTTCATTTTTGGATATCAGCATTTGGATTTTTCTCATGAGTGTTTCCTTCAATGCCAAAGGGGGAGATTATTGGCATTATACACTCAGATGAGAATAGTTGATGTTTTCATTGATGGCAACCAACTGGTAACATGGTTCATAGGTTACACCGACAACAAACATCATCTACCGGCACCATCAAGCACTACAATTATTCTCACCGACATCCAACGTACACTGACAGAAGATCTTACCGACACTCCTAGCCAACATGGGAATTATATTGTTTCATATTGTAATTATATTGTACAGCCAACATGACGTATTGTAAAGACTCATATATGTATGAGATCTTGTAGGTCATTTTGTAAGGAAATGTAATTAGGTAATGAATGCAAGTGGTATATGAGAGAGAATAACTGTATATGGATTATTATATAATTATTTTATGAGTGAATAAGAGAAGAGCAGAGAAAAACAAGTTTTATGGCAGAGGTATCTGACAGAGCTTAAACCGGTACTGAATTGAGCATTGCATATGCTATTTTGAGCAGTACATTGTCATTGGATTTAACTATCCAATTGTAGTCAGTGGGACTCCATTTTTGTTGTTGACCAGTGAGCTCTAGGCTATTGGCCTTCCTGCATGTGCAGGCTCCTATTGTATAAGTAATATTTATTCATATTGGCCAATGAGTAAATATTGTGGGTCACAAATCCCACTGAGGTTTTTCCCCTATCAGGGTTCCTCGCCAAAAATATTTGTGTTATGGTGTGCATTGATGGTTATACTTTTGTTTCTCTTTATTGCATTATTACTTGTTTACAGGTATATTAATTTGGGTTATAAAGTAGAAAACAAGTCTAAATATTTTGTTTTCCGGTTAGACACTGATTCACCCCCCCTCTCGGTATCTTTGGGACTGATCAAGTATCTAACAAAAAGATTATTCCATTCACAAATGTGGGTTGGGGGAAAAGCCTTGCATTTTTTTGTTGATAGTGGAAGCCAAAAGAACTTAATATTGGGTGAGACCATAAAGAGGTTGAATTTGAAAATAATAGAACACCCATAGGCCTACTCTAGGGGATGGGCAAGTCAAGGGTGAAACATCCAAGTGAACTAGTAATGCCACCTTCCATATTCTATCAAGCCCTTCAAAGATGAAGTTATTTGTGATGTAGCCCCTCTTGATGTTTGTGATTTTTTTTGAGAAAACCATACATGTATCAATGCCATGGCATATATGAATCCCATCCACATAGTGTGACAATCAAACTGGGTGGGTAGAAACATCGAATACCAGAGGTAAGTCCTGCACACTCTGGATCTTTGATTAGTGCTAAGCAATGTAGAAGGTTGATTTCTCCTTGAGGGAGAAATAAAATCAGTATACATTTTCCATACCACTATGAACACCTCTACACAACAACATAGGTCAATGGATCAAATTATGGCAAAATATCAGAATTTAATGAAATTGCCAATTGGGGTACCCTCACATTGTCAAGTTAGGAACTCTCTTGATTTGATACCTGGAAATTCATTACGTCATGAACTCGTGTACCATAGCTCAGTATTAGAAAATGATGAGATTAAAAGGAAGATATAAGAATTGATTCAAAAGGGACATATCAATCCAAGTGTGTCACATTGTGGTAGCCTAATTGTTTTAGCAAAGAAAAAGGATGGGATGTGGAGACTCTATATTGATTATCGAGCATTGAATAAAATTACAATAGAAAAGAGATACCCAATCCCTCAGATGGATGACCTTTTGGACCAGCTTAGGGGGGCCACGTTCTTCACTAAAATTGATTTGCAATTTGGGTACCATCAAGTACTAATTGACCCAAAAGATTTGTGGAAGACAACTTTTAAATCTAAGGAAGGTTTGTTTGAATGGCTAGTAATGCCCTTTGGTCTAACAAATGCTCCAATCACATTCATGAGGATGATGAATGATGTACTTATACCATTCATTCACTTATTCCTTTGTAGTAGTATACTTGGATGATATACTCATCTTCAACAAAACTTGGGAGGAGCATCTACAACAAGTGGACCAAGTCTTTTCAACTTTGCAAGATAATGGATTATATGCAAATAAAGAAAAGTGTTCCTTTGTTATGCATAGGATTATATAATTGGGACATTCTATTGATAATGAGGGTGTTCATGTTGATCATGACAAAATCCAAGTAATCAAGGACTAGCCCTCTCCTAAAAACCTTACAGATTTACGTAGCTTCCTTGGGCTGGCAAATTTTTATCGTAGGTTTGTGCTAGGATTTTCACATTTATCTTGGCCCTTAAATCCTTCATTGTGAGGAGGAGTGCAAGAGAAATTGAAGTGGATGGGTTCTCAACAACAAGCATTCAAGGAGTTAAAATGAAGTTTATGTTCTGCGCCAGTTTTATCTCTTCCAGATCTACAAAAGTCATTTGAAATACAAACCGATGCATCAGAATATGCTCTGGGAGCAGTTCTCATGCAACATGGTCATCCAGTTGCATATCATAGTGAGACTTTTTCTGATACACTACACAAATATACCACTTACGACAAGGAACTATATGCCATTGTTCAAGCTTGCAAGCAGTGGAAGCATTATATCTTGGGTAAGGAGACTGTCATTAACATAGATCACAAACCTCTTCAATTATTGCAAACACAAGGAAAGTTGCAAAATGATAGACACCAAAGATGGTTAACCTATCTTCAACAATTTCATCTCAATATTTCTCATAAGAAGGGAAGCACTACCAAAGTAGCAGACTATTTGAGTGGGCTATAAGTGTGGTACTGGAATCATGTGGTCATCAAACTGAAACCTGGGCTCACTTGTATGAGAATGATAATGAGTTTGCAGATGTGTACAATTAGTTGGTAAAGGGAAACCATGTGAATGACTTATATTTGGAGGATGGTATGCTTTCTCACTTTCGCCAAATCAGTGTTCCAAATGCAGAGCATAAGAAGTTCATATGGGAAGCTCACTATAGCAAGGTTTCTAGTCATTTTGGAATAGGGAAGACTACTACTATACTCCAGATATTTTTTTATTGGCTGAAATTGAGGAATGATATAATTTCATATATTCAATCTTGTATGACATGTGCTATTGCAAATCCTTCCAATCGTATACTAGACTTATATATGACACTTCCTATTCCCAGAAAACCTTGGCATTCAGTTTCTATGGATTTTATGTCTGGTCTTCCTACCACTAAATGAGAGCATGATTGTGTATATCTTGTGGTAGATAGTTTTTTTTTAAATGGAAATAATAGTGGCTTGTAAAAAGATAGCCTCTATAGAGAACATTGCAAAGATTTTCTTTGAAAACATTTGGGTTCATTTTGGTCTTCCAAACAGTATTGTTCTAGATAGAGATAGCAGATTTCTTAGTAAGTTTTCATCTTCACTATGGGAGAAGATGTACACAAAATTAACAATGTCTATTGTTTTCCATCCTCAAATAGATGGCCAAATAGAGGTAGTAAATTGGACAATCATCTAAATTCTGCCCATGTATCACTCAAAGCATCCCCCACATGGGATGAAAGTCTTCCATATGTTCAGCATAGATACAACAGGGAAATTCATAGTTTGACGGGTCACATCCCCTTTGAATTTTGTCTTGGTTATCAGCCATTAGCACCCATGGATGTTTCCATACCACATATTCAACCTTATTTGGTTCCATGATAAGGAGGAAGACAAGGCAACATAATTTATTGATAGAATTCATCATCTGCAGCAACAGGCTCATGAAATCTTGGAACACACCAATAAGAAATATAAGGAGAGGCATGATGAGCATCGCACTCCCCATTATTTTTAAATCGGGGATAAGGTGTGGTTGCATATTCAAAAAGAGAGATTACAAGGCACCAATAGGAAACTTTTCCCTCTACATTATGGCCCATATACAATCATCAAGCAAGCTGGTGATAATGCATTTGAGCTCAATTTATCCTCATTGTTGGGTCTTCATCTAGTCTTCAATGTAGAACTATTGAAGCCTTATTTTCCTCCACTATTGGATGTTGCTAATGTTGAAAAAACAATTAATAATACAAAACAATCCAAAAGATGCTGCTCCATTATGATGTGATCAAAGTTTAATTTAGTGGCGAATATTCGCCAATGGTGAATATTTCACATCGAAGACCTGGAAAATGGCGAATATATTGTACCGACCAGGGGTGGTCATGTTGCAAGGAATTTACAAATATTTATCAAATGCACGACCCAATCACCCATTATTTTATGGAATTAATTATATCTATGTGAATATTTGGCCAATAGAATCCATGTTTTCCACACGGTAAATTGAATTTTTTTGCCTACACTCTCCGAGGTTTCCTTAATAAATGACCATAATTCGCCAATAGCCATATAAAGATTTATTTTCCAAGAGGACCGAATTCACCTAGCATTTTGTGGACACGTGTCTCCTTTCACCCCAATTTTCACCAACTCTATTATATTTGCCAATTAACTGGTCGGCCCATAATCACCTCAGAAATTACATAAGACGTGTTATAGTTAAGACGAATTCACCAAATATTTGTATACCATATAAAATTCCCTCTGAATTTGCCAAATAAGGATTGGTATAAATATATTCAAAGATCATATTTATCTCTACACAATTTGGTCAGTTTTGGGCTCTCAATTGGGATCAATAGCGAAGTTTTAGACAAGGAACAACCATTGTTGTTGAGTGCATTGGCAACTGCTAGTGACCTATTAGGTGAGTGATCATATTTTTGAAGTGTTATAATATTATTATCAATTCATCTCTATATGTTTGCACTGTTGAGTTCATTCTAATTCAGTGGGGACCCATCAGTGCCAATGGTCACCCTAGAGACCTCAGATATCTAGATTGTAGGCTATAGGGTCAATGAATCATATAGTCTAGTCTATTTACTATTATTACTTGTTCAACAACTTGATATTATTTTGCAGCATTTTATTTTGTTGGAGATGTCAAACAGGAAGAAGGGTAAGAAATGTAAATGTGGGGAAGGCCAGTAGAGGCCAACAAAATGCAGAACATTGTCTTTGTACTTTGGTGCTGGCAAAGATCATGGTGAAAATCAGGAAGGTACATCATCACAAGTACAAGTACAAGATTCACAACCTTCACCGTATATTGAAGAAGGTGGAGAACCTAATATCTCAGATCGCGATGAACTTGAAGAAGATTTTTTGGTAGATAATCAGGTTAGCTAGAATGATATAATCAACTTGGGTGATAATGCCATAGATGATAATGCATAGAAGGGGAAAATAAAATCCATATTAAAAAAGGATCAACCCCAATCAAAAAAGGCTCAACCAAAACCAAAAAAGGATCAGTAGTGGGATATGTCAGGGAGGAATTTTAAAATTAATTAAGTGTCAAAGTATCCATTCATCGAACGAGTGGAGAATCCAATTGAAGGCCAGCCTCCAATAGAATGTAGGTGTAAGATTTGCACTTGGAAACATAAGAAGGAAAGTAGGTTGCAGCTAAAAATTGACACTATAGAAAAACATATGGGTAAAGCTTATGAAAAAAAAATGATAGATGGAGTTGAAAATTTATTTATAATATGGAAAACAAAAGAGGAAGGTGAGAATGTGAGGAATGTCAAAGAATTTTATTTTCATGAGAAAATACGGATGAAGCATGCTGAAATTAAAGGTTCTATTGAAGCTATTATTGGAAAAGAAATGCAAATAGAACACTTGGGAAAAGTTATTCAGTTAAGTGTTTTTTTTATATTTTGAGTAGAGGGTGTGCTATGACAGACTACCCATCAATGAGTGGTTTATTAAACTTTTTGAAAGTTCCTAACTATCCTAATAGTCACTGGTTAGTAAACAGTGGATGGGAATGGGCAAGTTATCTTGCTGAGGTTGAAAACAAAGATGTAAAGAAAAAAAAAGGAGAGTCAAACTTTATTACATTATTTTTAGACGAAGTTATGATAGTAGATAATAATTCATGGGTATGCATACATGTTTATACTATATAGAATCATGCCTGTCAACCTAATCTACTATCTGTTGCTAAAATGAAGGACAATGCGACAATGAAAAGTTTATTTCAACTAGTTAAGAGTTGTTTAATTGAATATGGAGGTATGAATGACATGACGATTGCCAAAATGTTGGTGTGTGTTGGAGCAGATGGAGCTTCAGTAATGGAAAGGTCACAGGAATTACCTTTACGCAAAGATGGAAACTTCTTGTGCACCCTACATTACTGGCATTCAATGCATGGCCCACATAATAAATCTAGCTTTTGGAATTGTGAGCAAGTATGCTCCAGTAAAAAGAATTGAACATTTAGACAGAGAGCTCTACTCGCATATTTGTCGAAGTCCCAAATGATTTATGGAATTTCAACACTTTGCTGATGGAATAACTGATGGGAACAAGCTTCTTAAGGATAATGATACCGAATGGATCTCTTTGGATGGTCTAGTGCATCAAGTTTTTTTCAAATATACATCCTTGATTAGACTATTTCACACAAATCATGACGAATTGGAGAAACCAAAATTTCCTGACCTACTTTGCAGGTTAACTATTATAGAGACACTCTTAACTTTAGCAGTTCTTCTCCCCATGCTAGAGGAAATGAGGAATATTATTAAAAAATCCTAGCAAAGAGCTATATATATATTGTAGAATATGCCAAGTTGTGTAAGATGACAAGCCTCACCTTTGATAATCTCTATTGATTTCAACCAACATTATCTGATGAAAAATTTGCTAAGTGGCGGACACTCATAGATTTGAACAATTCTGATAACATTTTACAGACTGGTGCAAATGGGAAGATATGTGCCAGTGTACGTAGATTTGAGATACCAATTCACTTATTTTCCATAGTCAAGCCCAAGGAACAAGGAAAGTACCCCAAGAAGAAACCAGTAAGAGTTACAAGGGAAGATTTTAGCAAGATTGTTGAGTCTGTAACTGCTTCTATGAAGAAAATTGTCTATGATCCTTCCTCACAGATTAGAACCAAATTCCCTTTTGATAAACTACTTGAAGCCAGGTCTATTGTGTTTCCTCAATATTGGAAATTCAATAGTGCAGTTGATTTTCGAGCTAAGCTACTAACTTTGATAAATCAATTTTGCAAATCCATAGAATTCAATGGAGTAACTATAAATGGAATTTTAAATGAAACTCTTCTTAGAGAGAAATCATCCCATTTTGCATACACTATGAGGGAACCATATGACAGAATGGAGAAACCCCACGAAGAGGGATCAATAACAAGGCTTTGGATAGATCTAGGTAAGAACAAAGTGTTGTAAGATTCAATATCAGACTATTTCAATCTTGTTGAATTATGTCCTACCATGATATTGGGTTTGGTGGAAGATGAAAGATTTTTCAATGCTTTGGGGTTCCTAAAATCAAAGATAAGAAACAAACTAGACAAGAACTTGAAAAATTGCTTGAGGCTCTAGACATTTAGGTATGATGTCCACAGTTTTCCTTACAATAGGGAACTAAAAATTTGGAGGTCGAAATGTGAAAGAGGAGGTTTCAGCAACACTTAAAACCAAAGTGCCAGTGGGACAATTGACTCATGTACTGGACCTACTGGTAGAATTGAGATGCAATTCAGCGGAGGTATGCAGACTCAGAGTGACGAAAACACAGACAAGAATCAAGGAAGCTCTGATTTTAATGAGGATGAATGACAACTGTAAGAGATTTAGGACTACTAGTTTGTAAGTATTTATTAATCTTATTATTGTATCTCATCATTCATAATGCAAAAACATACTATTGTGGTTGATAACTTGATGATATTTTATGTGTCTATCAAGTTTTTACAATTAAAATTTATTATTGAATTGCAATTGCATTTTTCAACTTTCTAAATTCATATAGAAAATAGCAGAATAAAAGAGCATAAGGTGTTTATTGATAGAGTGATGTTTATTTAGACAAGTTAATTTTTTCATTAATTCTTTCCAAATATAACCATATGATACAATTCATTCAATACACAACTCTGTGTGATTTTCTATGCAAAAGTCAATACGAAATTTCAGAACCCTTTGCAAATGACCTAGAATTCCTTTTTATAGAAATAAGGGAGCAACAACAACTTCAAGTCTATTTGCAACATGTGAAGACTCAAAATCAAAATCCGTTACCAAGGCACTAAATCCCTTGTCCCATCAGTATTGCAAACTTAGTACAATTTTACAAGGCTGAAAGTATCTATGACCATCATAGGCTGGATTAGCAATTTAGCAACTGCTTCATGTCTCCTCATCCTATTCAAAAAATTGACTTCAAACTTAAAACTTAATTCAAGCCATGACAAATTAAATATAGAGAATAACAGTGCACGAAACATAGAAATCAGAAATAAAGAAAGGTAGAAAAGTTAAAATTTGAGAGAAATTGAGAATACAAATTTACAAGGATGAAGGTGTGCATCATAGGCTGGATTAGTAATAGTGAGTGCTACACTTTTCCTATTCATAAAACAAAGTTATTTCAAGCGATGCCAAAAGTAGAAAACCTTGAAATTAAGAGTAAAAGCAGAAAAATATGCAATACATACTATGATTCATGAGATCTTTGTGCCAGTTTTTTTAGGGTGCTCCACTCTCTGTCTGATGGAAGTGCAATTTCTTTTAAAGTATAGTAAGTCAACTACAACTTTGTCAGCAATCCATTATTGGAAGAGTGACTTGACTCTACTGTCTCGCCCAATGCCACATTCAAAGTTCTCAATGGTTTAATGAAATCTAGAAAGTTGTGAGGAGTTTTGTTTCTATGAAGCAAGTCTTAATCAGACTTCATTTTGTCCTCCATCCTTTTTTTGAAAGCTTCTTTTCCAATGAATTTATTTTATGTGTCAACATTCTTTGGAAAACCATGATTTAACAAATCTCTTGTGCTTCCCTTAGTTTCAGACATTTTTGAATGATAGATGATACCTTAATTGAGATATCAATGCGAATCTTAATTCCCTTGGATGCCAAATAGTTGTCACTGTTACTGTGGACTTCTTGCAAAATTGGTTTTGCAATATTCTCTTTTGAAACATTTCTATTCTTCTCAATGTGCTCTTTGAGCTTCCAAAAAAATACTCTCAGACTTTCATTCAATTCCAACCATTCACACAAATTGTCACTCCTCTGCATTATTTGCCACCAAATGTTTTCTTTTATATACTTCACTGTATTTTTCATATTGTCCTGCAATCTATCTTCTGAAGTTTTAATTTTATTATTTGCATTCTGCAGTTTTTCTTTCATTTGTGCACATTTTTGTTTCTTCCTCTGCTTTCTCTTCCAAATGTTTTTATTTTTCCGTCTCATGCTCCAATTGGTTCTGTAAATTTTTGTTTAAGGCAGCAGCAGACATCAGGCTTTTGGATAATTTTGCTGAAGTGGCTCTTTCATCATCAAAATTTTTAATGCTTTTCCCTCAGTTCCTGTATTTTCATCATGTCCTTTCAGCGCTTATTTGTAGGCAGAGATGAAGCTCCAATCACCTTTGCTGTTGCAATTGTAGTGATGATGTTGATTTTCTACATGTTTAGTAGGCAGAGAAGAAGATTGCCCCCAGGCCCATTTCCCTGGCCTATCGTGGGAAATCTCCTGCAGATGGGAGAGCTCATCCACCGTAGCTTTTATGACATTTCTAAAGAAATATGGACCAACTGCATCCTTGAAAATGGGTTCTGTTACTGTAATTGTGATTTCTTCTCCTGAGATGGTGAAAGAACTTTTGAAAAGTAAAGATCTAATCTTTGCGGGCCGACCTGCAACTGCTGCAGCAAAGTACTTATTCTATGACTTCAAGGACGTGGGATTCACTCCATACGGGCCTTGTTGGAGACAGATGAAGACACTCTTCATGGTGGAATTGTTGAATGCCAAAAGAATCGAGTCCATGAGATCAATGCGAGAGGAAGCGGTGTCTCTGGCCGTCCGATCAGTGTGGGAGAAGAGCTGCCACGGAACAGTTGCCGTCAATCTTAACCAGATAATCGCATCCCTTGTAAGTTCGCAAATACTGAGAATCCTTTATGGCACCGCATCTGACGATCAGGGTATTGATAGCAATGGCGAGAAAATTAAGGAATTGTTATTAGAGGCCTCAATGACTGTGGGAGTATTCAACATTGGAGACTTTACTGGCTTGACTGGCTCGATTTGCAAGGTGTCAAGCGACGACGACTGAAGACAGTAAACAAGTCTTTCGACCAAATGATGACAAAAATAATAGAACAGCACAGACAGAGGAGAAGCTCAGGCCTGGGGAATCAACAGCAGCAGGTCAATTCAAAGGATGCCATTGATGCTCTGTTGGAGATGCAGGCTGCCGATACCATCACTATCACAGATGATCACATTAAGGCCATTGTATTTGTAAGTATAGTGCTTGAGAGTCTAGTTTTTAAAATTAATTAGTATAGATATTTTAAATATATTTATTTAATAATATTAATTATTGACAATAGATAGGTATTTTGAGATTATACTCTTCACATCTTTTAGATAGATGTATTTAAGATATGTCTGTTAGTAGCAACATGTAAAGTGTTAATTTATTTATTTAAGATAAAAGATAGGAATTTTTGTTAACATGCTCATGTTATTGTAGAGTGAATCCATTGTAAATGTTCTTAATATTTAAGTTTTCATATAATGTTTTTGTGGGTGGAATGGAAATGACATCTACTACATTAGAGTGGATGATGAGCTCATTGATCCAATATCCTGATGTGCTGAAGAAATTGCAAGCAGAACTTGAAGCCATAGTAGGCAGAGAGAGGGAAATACAAGAGAGTGACCTCAAAGGTATGGAATATCTTTTGTCTGTGGTGAATGAGACACTAAGATTATATCCGGCAGTGCCATTGCTAATCCCACACCGGTCAACAGAAGATAGCACTATTGATCGGTACTCCATTCCTAAGAAGAGCGGGGATTTTGTCAATAGTTGGGCTCTAGGAAGAGATCCCATAGTGTGGAAGGATCCATTGGAATTCAAGCCTGAAAGGTTTATGGGTAAAGATATTGATTTTATTAAAGGGAAGGAGTATTTTGATGTGGTTCCCTTCGGTGTTGGAAGGAGGGCATGCCCTGGGATTAGCATGTCCTTTGCCACGATGAATTTTACCATAGCTCAACTAGTGCACTGCTTTGATTGGAGAGTCGAAGGAGAATTAGATATCAATGAATGCAATGGAGCCTTCTTACCTAGAAAACATGATATTCTCGTCTTTCCCTCATTAAGGTTGCCTACCTGCCTATGATTTACTATATCTTCACCTTCTATGTGGAAAATATATACTAGTTAGTATAGATAGCACTTCAATCCATGCATATTTGGTCACTTCTTATATATTGGAATAAGGATTCATTTGTAATATAAGTGATGTAGATATATGGGGCAACTAGCATGTGTAGCAACCCATAGTATTTATGAGCACTTCTGTGTAATACAAGTAATATTGACAAAGAAATAAATTATTTACACTACTATTAATAATATATCCTACATTTCTCAATATTTTCATGGTGTAGTGGAACTCCAATGCAGTGTCGTTGTTCTTGGCACAATGGTTCAAACCCCATTCGGGTGGGGATGAGGTCCACAATTTGTGACCTTACTGATTCATAGCTTCAAATTAAAAGCATTTATCCCTTAAAATAATAAATAAATAATATATCCTATATTTTGAAATAAAAAAATTACATTATGTTCATTCTTAGTGGTACACCAAAGTTCAAGTCACTTGTCATTGCTAGCATCATTTATTCAAAATAATGTATTGTCATAACTCAAATTTTAAGACAAACATAAGATACACAAATGTGTAATGTAATGTCATAGATACACCGTATAGTACATCAATATACATTGGAATCACGTAATATGTTATTCATCCAACTATCTATTTCATTTGACATAAAATGTTTGAGATCATTTTTTTAACTTTTTTTTTTATCAAATTCTAGTGAAAGCCCTTTGATGTTACTCTAAACTCATAAGGGGTTGAAGCTATTAAACAGTTTGTATGTTGTAATTTATATTTTAATTTGAATAAAATTGATTTAAAGTTAAAATATCTTTTGTGCCTATATATGTTTGTTGGTGAAATGCTTTCTCTTTAAAGATGATGTAGCAAGGTTGACTCTTGGTATATAGACATTTTGAGTAATCACTAACTATTTCCATGAGAAATATAAGGACCAATATCATATGTCACATATTATTTATAATTATAATTGTGTTAATTGTATACCCCAACCTTAGTCCATTATATTTGAGGTCTATTTTAATTTGAGTGTCCTTTATGCAATAAAAAATCTACAAGTGTCATGTTCTTATTTAAAATTTTACTTATGACATTAAACAATAATTTCCCTATTATAACACATTGCCAAGAATTTATTTTGAATATAGTATCTCTCATTCACCATCTTATATTAAATTTATGGTTATGTATTTGACTTGGGTTCTTTTAAGAGTTGTAAATTTGAGCCTAAATCTTTAAAAAATTAAAACTAACATTTTATCTTGATAACCTTTCTCATTTGTCATGGTGCACCAACCATGTGTACGTTTATGTGGTTTTGTGTTCTACACTATTTTGTCTAACAAGATTCATCATTTATTTAAAGATAATGTAAGAATTGTCTTAGAACCAATGGAAGATCACTCACATGAGAGCATCATAACATAGTCATAGAGCATCCTAATTACATAATCATCTTGCTTCAATACACCAAGAATACTCTTTGCTAAACCTTTTTAAATATGTTGAATTAGTTTACCTAAAATTTTAATTGAGGAGAAAATTAACTATCAATTCCCAAGTTCTATAATGATGCCCATAAACACTAACTCATTTCAAGCAGAATGATTGTATGTATCAAAATAAGAATTCAACACCAAATTGGACATACACAACATCGGTGGATCATGCACAAGATCAAGTCTTTAGTCCTAGATGTAAATATTAATAAAAATCGGGCTTCAAAAAAGGTCTAGTTTAATATTTTGTGAGAAATTGAAGTTCATTTGGTCTATTTTATGGCTAAACAAGGTCAGAATAAACAAATTGAACCATAATAGTCTTAGTTTATATGTTTTACTAGATAGTTAAAAATAAGATAAATAATAATTTAGTAGATTCAAATATTTTTGGAGAAATATTCAACTAAACCCAAGACACATTATTATGTGAGAACATGATAGTTGAAGTCCAGCAAATCTTTTGATTTTTTTAATGTTTCATTACTTTTGTACTTATGATAAATTGTCTGCTAACCAATATTTGTTATTAGGAAAAAATACCCAAACCAAACCAAAGTATTGTGAGTGTAAATTTAGTAATCCATAATTCGCCTATATGATTCCTTCCTATGTAAATATTCATTAATAAAAGATTTACCTTTAATTATATGTCAAATTTTGTGACTTTCCAATAAATAGCATATAAAAAAAACTTAGCTCTTTAATGAAGAATTTGTTGGTTCCTCCAACTTATTGTCTAGAATTCCTATAAGATCTCCAATTCTTAATACATGAATATCTAGGTTAGTGGCAAACAAATGAGATACAATCATAAGACTGAAATCTCTTGTACTTCTAGTTCTACTAGATCAAGGTGGGTGTACATATAAAATTCCTCTTATATCTACAACAAATTATACAGACACATTGTTCTAAGGAAATGATTCTGAATAAAATTCAACAAAGGAAAGTACACTTTAACATCCAATTGGCTCTATTCTTTGTTATTTAAGCACCACTCAACAATTGAGATTAAATTATTATCCTAATCCTACTCCTACAATAGAAATGTAAAATGATTTTGATAATTGAATTTTTCTAAATCAAAGGACACATGCATAGATTAGTGCCTTAATCCTACAGCTTGGAGTCAAGACTCAAACAATGAACATGCCCACAAAATATAGATAACTCTAATTAGCTAGACTTCGACGTTTATTCCTCACATAAATGCATCCACATATAAAATTACACATCCTACTAACAAATTCATTTTGTTTACTTATATTCACAACAATTGTATATAGAATTTAGTTTTTTCCTTGAAAAAAGCCCATACACAAATTACACAACCAAAACAAATTTGTAATGAAAAATCTGAAGTATAATTGATATTATAGATTCATATGAACATTGAGTCACAACGTGTAGAAAACTTTGTAATACTATCCATTACTTGCTCAAGAATAGTCTGAATCCATTTTATGAATGCGTACATTACAACTATCTTCCAAACTCTAAAGTAGACACTATTATATTCTTATTTTAAAAAAAAAAAAAAATTGGCTTCTATATAAATGAGAATAAAGAAGACAATATAGTTCAGAGAAGAAAACTGAGATTCAAACTACAACTGACACCTATCCTCTTTCAAATCTGATTTGCAAATTATTTTCACTCTCTTTTCTTTGCCTTTAATTTCCATCTTTTGAGCTACAACTGAATTTCTCTTAATATTCCCCTTTTGACACTTGGTAGCTTGAGACAAATCCAACATTTACCTCTACCTTCTATATTTTCTTTGCATTTGAAATATTTTTATGTTTTCCTCTCTTGATCCTCATATTTGTGAATGAATTTCATATTTGATGAAAATACATTTTGTAACAACATTTCACTTCCACTAAGTAAAATAACTTTCCCTTCCTTGAACTCTTGTGAAATATTTTTTCACTCAAGCAAAAAAAATTTTATATGGAACATGATTACTTTTTTACCATTTTGCCTTTTAGAGTGAAAGATTTTCTTGTTGTAGATAAATATTCAACATTGGAATATCTATGCAATATTTCCATTTTTAATTTCTCAAATTTAGTGAAAATATTTTTACCTCGGTGAAAAGAAGAATTATGTGTTATATTGTAGCATTTGTTTTGACACCCCCTTGAATATCTTACCCTTGGTTCAAATATTTAATTTCCCAATTGAAAATCCCCTTTATCTACATATCAATCATTATTTAAAAATTTCACTAGGTTTTGCTCATCTTTCTGTAGTATTTGATTGTCATCATTGTTCCCTATGAGATCCATGCAAACCTAAATACTTTAAAGAATATAAATGGAACATGCCCACATAAAATTGAAGTATTCAATATTTCATTTCCACTCACACAAAACATAAATCTCTGCACTTCTTCACTTTCTTTTTTACCTTAGCCTAATTTTTTCTTTCGTTTTCTTGCTAAAAAAGAATTGATATTTTCTTTACAAAACTTTATGAGAGCTAATAATTTTAAACATCCATTGAAGGGGGTAACACAAATACCTTCATTCACCAGGCTACTCATAATTGTGCCCAATCTCTTACCCCGTAAAAAGTTGTATGTGCATTCCTCTTATGAGTTGAGGAAAAATCACACTTCACTAATGTGAACTTGGAGTGTAATCATCACCCTCATGATATAGGCTATTTCAAAAACACCACAATATCATATTCCATACATGCTTTATGAAACCGATATAATATTGTATATGTTAGGCCCAATATGGAAAGCTAATGTATTGAGAGGGGAGGGGTGAATCAGTACTCCAAAACTTTTCTTCAATAATAACTTTACTGTTATGCATAAACCGAATAGTGCAGTAACATAATATAAAGCTAAAACAAATAGATAACAATCATACATGATTCACTCCATAACACATATATTTTGGTTATGCAGAAACTCTTGCTTAGAGAGAAAAACTATGCTGGGGATGGCACCCACAACTTCACTACTACAATAATAAAGAGTGCTCGGTTAGAGCTACATGTTTAGCTATTTCTGATAGCTTACCCTGTTAGGAGTAACAAGATCTGTTAGATCTACCTTGCTAAAGGATTTCACAACACTTCATCTAAATGTTGCACCTGGTTAGAGGCTTTACAATTTATAGACTTGATTAGAGTCTTTTACCCTATTAAAGGTTTCTCTTACAACTTCTAAATATTACAATAAAATCATTACAAATATCTGCAACTTTACATCTGGAACGTTATAGCAGATTCTATGTGCTCAGAATAAGTTACCTTGCTTATAGCATACCTCGGTAACCCATATAGTAACTCGATAAACCCTTATGTTTACTCTACTCTTTGACTGTTCTCTGAAAACCTTCTCGGTGACCTTTGTGTCTCTGTAATAGTCTTCTTACACTCATGCACACATGCGTTTAATTCTTAACTCATGTTGTATAAATAGATCTCTTATGATGATGATCCATCCATTGCTTCGATCTTACAAATATGATTTATCGAATGAATAACCATGCAAATTATTTCATTGGTTAGATGACCTCAAAATCATACACAATCTTTAAGTGCAATTTTCAATGTGATAACGATTAGATGTTCCTCGATCTTGTAACACGTTTCCATATGTATGTCCAGGTTCAATGAATCTGGTAACACGTTTCACTTGGTGTATATCAAATCGGTGTGTCATCTTTGCTGCTCGGTAGACATGAAATGATACTCAGTAGACAGCTCGGTGTATACTACGTTTTGAGACTACTTTCTTTTGTAACCGACTAGACTGTGCATACCGACTAAATGTCTTGGTAGAGATAACCGACTAGAGTATATAGAATAACTTTGACATGAAACTAGTGGCAACTTGATAAGTAGTAACAATCTCCCCTTTTGACATTAGTTGAGATGTTTGACAAAAACTACTTTCAAAGTTATAACTCAAAAATCTATATACTTGCAAAATTTGACTATGCTGACAGTCTATACAATAGTCAATAAAATAATATATCCAGATATACTCCCCTTATCAAACTACTGTTAAAAAAAAAAAACTCTGATTTTGCATGCTCGGAGATATGTCCTTGATCTTAGCTTACTGTTCTATACATTGCTTGGTTCACTGCTCTTGGATACTCTGCTTGCTTTGCTCGATATACTCCCCCTGTATACTATACTCCTTTTGTTTGATTTATGCTACACTCCCCCAATATTGTATCACTCCTCTAATACTATAACATATTACTCCCCCTTTTTGACAAACATCAAAACTTAATTAATATTCGGGGGTGGTAACTGATCAAAAATGGATTTGTACTTGATCTAGGCTTCGGTGAGAGTGACAGAGAGTGCATTCTTTACACTGTCCATTAAAGAATTATGTTCTTGAATATCAACCAATAATGATATTAAGCCATCTAGAGTGCTTCCCTCTTGTGTAGTAGATAAGGAGGTGGCTTGGTTGATCTGTTCTTGGATGGATGAAAGATAGGGAAGGAATAATGTTTGAAGTGTCATTATGTCCATCCAAATCTTGTGTTCTTCATTTCTTAGGTCCAATTGTTGAGCCATGAGCTGTTGTAGCTTTGTATAAAAATTTTGAACTGAATTTGGCTCTGTGGTCAACTTGCTTGAGAGATCGGTGATCTCTTTCTCAATTGCCTTTGTTTTATTCTTAATGTCTTTAATGAATAAAGAAAATGTGCAGAGTTTCTGAAATAAATAAAGAATGTGCTTGAGTTGAGGAGTCAACTCAGCAATAAATTTGACAAGTTTAACTTTGCCAATAGATATAGCTTTCTATACCTCTTCTATCATTTTTGCAGTGAGCTCTTTGTCTTTTAGCTTGCTCAAATATTCCGATGCATCTACTCCAAATGTCTCTATCTTTGTTAGGAGTTCATCTAGTTGAATGTGGATGGCAGCATTTGTCAATACTGTAGCTTCAGGTAGCATACCTATTAAGAGTTCTTTCACCTTCTGAAGTACCTTATTTTTCTTTTTAATGGCCATTTGCTTCTCTTGTTCGGCCTTTGCTTTGCATAGTTCACCAAAATCAATGAGTGCTTGCCCCTTTAATTTTGATATGTCTACATTGGGCAACACTATTGGCTTTGACAAATCAACTTTAAAACTATGCTTTTTCATCTTCTTTTCTTTACCTTTCACCGATGGAACTAAGACAAGGGTTTGGGAGGCTTGATGACCCTCGGTAGGTTGCTCAGTAGAGGCAACACTTTGATTAGTTTCTTTAGCCTCTATAGAGTACTTTGGTGTCTCGGTACTCGGTGTCTCAGTTTCAACATTCGTAGTGCTAGAAGGTGCTTGAGATGTCTGTTCTTGAGTAGTACCTTCTCTTGTTGTAGACTTGTGACCTTCAGTGCCTTGCTCCATGTCATGAGGGGTTTCGGTTGAGACAGGTTGCTTGACCGGTGGATACGGTTGAACTTGTTCCAAGACTGATTCACTAGATACAAGTTTTGCATATGCATTGCCTTCTATCATTTCCTGTTTCGATGCCTCTGTATCCATGACATCTTCATCTATTTGAATGGTGTCAGTAGGGTCTTTCTCAGTAACATCAGGATCTTGCTTGGTGACATCAACAATTTCAACTGTAGCTTGCTCACCAGCATTCTTGTAGTACCCCTGCCCTAATCAATCTCTAATCTCGGTTTAATCTTGGCTAGTTTATTTTAATAAAATGTTATAGTCAGATGCTTGATTTAACGCATAGCTATTGATGTGGTTTTCACACTAGTTGTATGCAAGTTGTTTAGTGTTCCTATTTCATGGTATTAATATCGAGCTAACGCTTTCATTAAATTTTATATATGTATGCATGTATGACTCTTGGTTGCAGGATATTTTAGGTACAACGCTGCATGAGTGCGAGGTTCGTCTTCACCTGGGTGTACAGGTTTGAGTGTACCTCTTTTATCCTTAGAGTTGGATTAGGTGGTCGTAAGACCCTAGTTGACCATAGTCGTGCTCAGGTGAGCATCGTCAGTCATCGTCAGTGTCCCTTTTTTGTTTGGGTTTGCGAGTCGTCTGTTTGGTTGACCTTCTCGGTTTGCGTGCTTGGTGTGTATGGTTAAATTGATTAATTAGTCCTTAGTAATTATCTTAATTAAATATGTATTTGTGCATTAGAGATTAATGGACTAGATTAATCAGGATTTCGTTATGCGATTTTCGTTGATATTGGATTGCTCGTTTTAAATTGGGAGTAAGTTCGATTAAATAGCTGATTTTGATTATTAAATGCATTTTGTATATGATGTCGAAAAAGAAAGTTCTGTATTTAATTGCCATAGATTAAATTGTATTCTGTTGGCTTTTGAAATTAGAAAGGGTAAATTGAATTAAATGAGAAAATTGATTTTGAATTGAAAAGCAATTTAATTTGTTGTTAAAGTTGGAAAAAGAATTATTTTTAAATAAAAATTTTAATTCCAAAAATAGAATTTTTAGTCAACTCTTCCATATAACCTAAAATTTGGGGAAATTTTGAGGATGGATATTTTTGGAAAATTTTTGGTTGGAAAAGAAGTTTTGGGATGAAATTTGGGGTTTTTGGAGGAGGAAGGAATTATGCTGGATCTGGCAGGTGGGCTCTCCTTCAGCTCTTCCAGGATTGCGTATGAAGGTAGGATTTACCTTAACTGTTCTTCCTTGTGGTTATGGAAATGGTCTGTTGGGTGAATGAAATTGATTGTTGTCACAATCCAATCTTTTAAAATATTGTTATCAGATGTAAATTTGGATTTGTGGGTTTAAATCCATGCTTTAGCTTGTGCTCTTCAAGAAAATCACATAGTTAAACCATTGTGTTAAAATGGTTCTCCTTGCCATGTCTGGTTTGTTTTGTTAAATAAAAATCAATAAATTTAATTGAGGTGTGTGATTCCTCATTGCTGTTTGGGTGTTTGAAACCCCTTTGTATTTGGGAAGGATGAAAATCATCAAAAATATCTTGATACCAAAACACAGTTCGTTTTAACCGAACTTATTAAATCGAAATTTATATAAACAAATTTGAGTTGGGGTTTTTTTTCGTTGTTTTAACACCGAACTGTGCGTTTGTTTTAACTTAAACCGTGGTTGGGGTTTGGAGGGCGGGGAGCGGAGCTCCACCCGCTCCTCCTCCCCTCCCCCGCTCATCCCCCTTCCTCTTGCTCGCAGTCCGCATGTGGCCGCGGCACACTGCGGTGGCCGCAGGGGCCGCGGTGGCCACAGGGCACCACGGAACCTGCGGGCACCGTAGTGGCGCTGCCCACGCGGGATTTGCCCTCGGCTAGTGTTTGGGCGCCCAGCCGTCCCCATTGGGAGGTGGGCCCCACCCTCGCCCCTTTTTCAAATGCTTTTTTTTAAATTAGTTTTTTTTTAAATGTTTTTTTATAATGTATTTTTTTTTATTATTCAATAAAAAAATGCATATAATATTTTTAAGTATTATTTTAATGTTAAGTTTTAATTAGTTTCTTAATTATGATTAAGGTTGCATCATCATGATCAATGTTAATTGGATATTAATTAATTTTATAATGGAATTTATAAGTTAACTATTATTCAATTTCATTTTATGGCTTATGCACTCCTTCTAATTAAGTTCTACAACTATAATTTCGCAATTGGATATTATCGATTATATTCTGATTGATCTTGGACTAATAAATTTATATCTTACCTTCTAGCTGATTAGGGAAGTTGGCTAATTGAGGTAGTATTGTTTAAAAACAAAATAGAATATTATGTTATTGGAAAACTGTTGAAATATGTTATAATTACTAATTGATGATGTTAAATATTATTCCAGAACATATCATTTGAGTAATTGAGAAGTAAGTGAAATATTTATCATTGAATATTTGAATTTAAACGATATGCTTTTGGAAATGATTATCTTCATTTAGACTCTCTTTTTATATTTATATTTCCGTGATCCGTATAGTGCATCTGGTCTTGGAAAAAAAAAAAAAAAATGAAACTGTAGAGGTCGGTTTTGAACCAGTATGTCAATGACGTTTTGATTGGAGATTAAATATCTTATTTAATTGATTAATGGTTGTCTGAGATTTATTAATATGAATTGGTTTAAAAACTCTTTATGGCGTAATGTCTGTTCGATGCTTTGAACCTTAGAGAGTTAGAAAACCAAGAACAACCTATACCTAGATGAGGTAGATAACTGCTTTAATATAGACTTTGTGGAAAATCTTGATTGATGTTTAATGTTTAGATCAATTCGGAAAGATTGTTTCTGTTGAATGTTGCCTTTGCGAGTTTAATTTCTGTATTCGCTTTTAAATTATGAAATGGCAAGTCGTTCTTGTTTTGATAGTACCCTGTCGTATGGAATGATTTGGGGTACCTGTTTCAGTCCTCGGTTCCAAGTTGACTGTGGTTTTGTGGTAGTGTCGTATTTGGTCATATCCTCTATGTGTGAGTCGAATGATGATTCGTGGTTGACCTTAGTTGTCAGGTCTCTAGTTAGAGTACCGTCAGTAAGTGTTCATCTTTGAGTCGTGTTTGATTAGATGATTGTTTCTCCCTTCTTGAACTTCGTTCGTCTAACCATGCCTATCCCTTGGTTTGAGTTCGTCTGAGTATAGTCTAGTGTCGTCTGAGTATAGATGATTGTTTCTCCCTTCTCAATTGGGGGCCGCGGCCAAAGTGGTTGCTGGGTAACCCATCGAAAGTGAGTCTAATAAGTGATAACCTTTAAGTAGATTAGAATGTAATCTCTAAGTAAGATAAATGTGCCTCACACATGGGACGAGTGCTAACATAGACTCGACATGCTGTGAGAAGGCCTGAAATGGCAAACCATCATCCTTGTCTTCACGAGAGGATGTGTGGGTCCACATGAGGCTTGGATGGGCCGGAAGCTCGGATTAGGTTGCCAGGGTAACCCAGTGTATGGGGTCGGGACCTATGAAGACTTGCCATGGTAACCATACCAGGTTGTGTGATGACACTTGTCCCTACGTTCGCTAGTGTGTTGTCGTTTTGTCCTATTAGGAGTACCTTTGTGGGTCGTCCTTTTGTCTCTGCCCTTGTGAGTATCGGTTTCTTGTTAGACCTTGGGTGGTGATGGCTCAGTCTTGTGGATGCTCTTTTGGACCTTTGTATTAGCTTTGATTATGTTCAGCTGGATCCTGTTCTTTTCAGGGATCGTTTATGTATTAATTGACCGATGCGGTCATTTGTATATTGTTTATGTTTCGCCTTGATGGCAGGATTGTAATTGGTGTAACCTCTTGTATTCTTAACTTTATTATTATTCAGAGGGGTCTTGCAGTTGAGCAGACCCGGAGATGTAGCCCTTTAGGGGTGAACTCCGAGATCATTATGGTGTTATGTGATGTGTTCTCTTATGTTTCCTTTATTCAACTTTATCTTGTATGATTAGCTTATGTTAGAATGGATAAGTGGATAAATGGAATTAACTTTAAATGCTTATATTCAGTCCTTTCTTGAATGCCATGTTGATCGAATGCATAAGTGGATGAGATTTATCGTAGATGCTAGTATGCAATCATCTTTTAAAATGTATTAAATTGGAATATGAAAGAATGTAACTTAGAGTAATGGAATATATATTCAGTTGTTGTTAAGGAAATTAAATATGCTTGAAAAGATCTCATATGTATATGATGAAATTCTAGTGCGTTAGAATATTAGATGTATGGCTGGTAATTTTAAACGAAGAGCTTGAATGAAGGTTATGAATAGATCTTAATGGATGAACCTTTGCTTGTGATTTATATTTCCATCTTTTGAAAGAAATTATCCTGATTAAGAATTATTTCGTTGTTATGATAATTAGCTTATTGGATTAATTGGGTGAGTTAAGTGAATTGTAAAATTTAAGTAATCTCGTTGGGAAACTCTTTAGGTGTTAGTTGATGTCTTCCGCTATGTAATCTGACTCTTTGATATCTTGTTGTATCTTAATGTGGTGTAACTTTTTAAAAAAAAAAAATTATTGCACTCTATTCTTGTGTTTTGGCTTATCCCTTCGGGGTTTCCTGGCAGGGCATTACAATCCTTGACTTTAAAGATTTCCCGCCACTTTGCTTTTGTCTCATTTTCCACTTCAATATACAACCCATTCATCAGTTTTAAGGCTCTCTGCTTGACAAGAAACTTTGAATTGTAGGTTGTCAGATGTTCCTTTATTTCAGTTACTGACATGTTAGGAAAGAGATGAACCAGACTTCTCTCTCTAATTTGTTTCTCCAAGTCCATTGCATACTTCCATCTATTATCAATATACAAGTAAAGTTCATTTGGAAGTGACTTAGCTAGTTCCAATGGAGCTAACTAAAATTGTAGAAGTGTACAGATGACAACTTCTTCAATTTGTCTCTTTTCATCTAAATTTCTGGTTTCATACTTAACAAATCTGAATGATCCAAATCCACCGCATTCCTTCAGATTAGCACAGAAGTTTTCAACACTATGTATATTTACCTTCTTGCTCTTGACAATCTGGAATTTGCTTGCATCCTCTGATTCGGTATCACTAGACTCTTTTGCCAAAATAAATCTCCGAGTAGATTTCTTGTAGGTCTTTGTTACCTTGGGAGTAGTAACACTTTTTGTTTTCTTACTCGATGAGGCTGCAGATGCTCTTGTGTTAGGTCACTTTGGAGGTGGAGTCAGTGAGGCCTTTGATGAATCCAGTTTCTTTCTTTTCAACACTTTAGCCTTAGGCAATTCAGTGCTCAGTGTTATTGCTACCTCTTGGGCTTCAGATTCCTCTTCGGTAATAGCAATGGTGCCTTTGACAGGTGTAGAGGAAGAGCCTTCTCCGAATTTCTCTGACAATGCCTTTATCATTTTTGTTGCCTTTCTTGTAGCTTTGGGTACTACAATGTTCATCTTTACCTTTTCCTTTACTTCCTCATAGGTTCCATACCTCAGCTCGGTAGCATGCCTTAGTAATGTAAGAAATGCATCAATTTGTTGTTGTGTGATCTCAAAGTCAATCTTGTAACCCATCGGTGACAAAGATTGAGTCCTTGGTTCCATAGAATTCACATAACAGTAATCGGTGTCAACTTCAAAACATATATCATTTTTGTATTTCTCCACTAGTTGGGGTGGAATCCGGTACCTGTTATGCATTTTTTCTTGAAATTTACTAAAGTAGTCATCCATAATATCATTGAAATTATCCCCTAACTTCTTGACGAAGTCATTTATCTAATGGGTGATTGGTCAGTGTATTTCCCAAACAACTTTACCGACTGATGGAAAGAATTTTTCAAAATAGAAAAACATGCATACCAGTAATGATCCAAACTTTAGAGTATTAGCCGAGTTGTTCTTCTTTGGCTTCCTGATGGTGTTGAGATTTTCAAATAGGTTCTTCAGCAACACCTCACATAGATCAATTTTCATTCCCTTTTTCACAATTTTGTATGCCAGGTCTACTATTGCACAAGGTACATTGTTTTCCCTTACTGATTGGAAGAAACAGTAGCCTAAAACTCTAATGGAAAATTTTAGTTCTTCATCTGTGACATTGTTCAATTTCAATCCTCTACAATCAGATTCTACTCCGGTTAAACTGATCAATGCCTTCTGTGATATCATCTTTTGGGCTCGGGTATGATCATAAATGGGGTAACCGATAATCAGATGAATGATTTCCTTGGTAATCTTAAATGGTTGCTCTTCTAGCCACATGAAATCATTGTGAACTCTGCTCAGAACAAACTTGACCCACTAGGGTTTGAACACATGGGGATAGGATAGGGCTTTAGATAATCCCTTGATCTTGATGTGCTCATACTTGCTGTTCACTTTACCATCTGTGCACAACTCATCATAAGTGTCTTTAATTTCAGCATGACTGAGTTCTTCAACACGACATTTGGTGAAGAATCTCACATCCTCGACTAACAACACTCTGTTTGGGATGAGTGAAAAGGCGGTTTTGTCATCCGGTTCAGAAGCAACTTTGGGAGTCAAAGAGTATTTTAGTGAGGGCTTCTCTACATTCTTCACAACTATGGGATTTTGGATCTTGGGCGCCATTGTAGATTTCAGATAAAAGCTAACAAAGGATCCTTAGGGTTTCACAAATGACTTACGCTTTATACTTAGCAGATAATGGCAACTAGATAAGATCGGTAAACTAGCTTAACAATGTGTTGAGATTGATGTAAATACCTTGAATTTGCTTTGTAGGAGGTTTTGATCGCCTTGGATTCGCTTTTCTCTACTCTCTCAAAAACTTGGTAAGTGTAAATGATCGCGAAAATGCTTTTAAGTACACAATATGCCTTATCAGGCTCCGTGTGGGTTAGGTAAAAAACATTAAATGCACTCGGTTCCATTTTTTTCGCTTTAACCGAGTAACCAAACCTCCTTCATTCACCGACTAGACAGGTTTCCTGTATTCACCGACTTGACAGATTTCCTATATAGTGCTTCAAAAGACTTTGATATAATTTCAAACTTACTAATACATCTTAATTATGCAGATTTGAACTAAGTACATGATAAAATAGGAACTGTTAAGATTTTAACCTTGAGAGAATGCAGTCCCTTCATACCTTTACCAATTAATTTGGAATAGGTGCACCTAACTCGGTAGGTAAGGTTCTTTCATCATTTGACACAGTTTCCTTCTTTTTCCAAATCATCTTTAATTTGTCTTTTATTTCTTCAGTGTCTTTTCTAGGTTGATCTCTGCAATCTCCAGCTAAGTGTCCAACTTTGTGACAATGAAAACATGCCATACCAGGATTTCTCCATGATCTTCAGTTGTATATCCCAAACCTTATAAAACAATTCGCACTTATATGTCCATATCTTCCACAACATTCACACCATATCCTTGTATTGTAATCCCACGATACTACAGAATACTGTTGGTAAGGATGTGTGTGATTTTGGTAACCTCTAGCATTTTCTCGGTGTGTAGACCACATATAGTTCTTTTGCTTAAGCCAGCACTTCTCGGTACTATGTCCATATCTATTGCAGTTTTTACAAAACCCTTTGAATTTTGGCTTTTGATAATTGTTAACAGACTTTGTCCTACATTGATTAGATGTGTGACCATATTTCTTGTAGTTGTAACAATAACCTTTGGACTTAGTGACATTCGGTTGCTTACCTTTTCTGATTTGTCACATGTTGGCAGTATGACCTTGATTTCCATAGTAGTTGCAAATAGGCTTCTTTCTTTTGATGTTATTCTTGTTTCCAACTTGATTTGATGATTCTCCTCTCTCGATAGTATGAATTCCCTTCTCAGTAGAGTCTTTTCCTTTGTAATTGAGTCCTGCATCTTTGTTGGGTCTTCTTGTATTCAGTTTCTCATCCAACATCTTTGATGCTTCATAAGTCTTCTTGAGTGTTTCTTTGGATTTCTTCTCTGATTCAAGTTTATCGGTTAACCTTGATACTTCAAGTTTCAATGCTTGATTCTCATCATTTTTCAAAATTGCTTCATGATGTGCATAACCTAGTTGATCTGACAGATTTTGTTGAATTCCAATCAACCTTGTGATTTCATCATTCTTATCAGATACTAGGACTTCAAGTTGTTGTTTCTCCCTTTTTAGATCTCTTACTTTATCCTCGGTTGTCCTCAATGTAGCAAGATTTTCAGTCATCTGTGTGCTAAAATGTTCATGTTCTCTTTTCATTACTTTTAGTTGATCAGCCAGTGCATTGTTCTTTTCTTTCAATACTCCAATCATTTCTTCAGTTTCTTCAGATATACTGTTCTCAGATGATGTCTCAATTTGTTCCACTAACTCTTGAGAGTCCTGCAATTCATCAGATAATCTTCTTCTTACTTTCAGAGATTTTTGCATTTGTCTTTGCATGTTTGCAATCACTTGATTAGCATGATCCATCTCTTCTTACAGATACACAATCCTCTGAGATTGTTTATAGCCTTCCATTGATAAGATATTTCTCTTTAGGCAATTAAACCCTTTCCCAAGATTCAAGCTCTGATACCAATTGTTAGGCCCACTATGGAAAGCTAATGTACTGAGAGGGGAGGGGTGAATCAATATTCCAAAACATTTCTTCAATAATAACTTTATTGTTATGCATAAACCGAATAGTGCAATAACATAATATAAAGCTAAAACAAATAGATAACAATCATACATGATTCACTCCATAACACATATATTTTGGTTACGCAGAAACTCTTGGTTAGAGAGAAAAACTGCGGTGGGGATGGCACCCACAACTTCACTAATGTAATAATAATGAGTGCTCGGTTAGAGCTACATGTTTAGCTATTTCTGATAGCTTACCCTATTAGGAGTAACAAGATCTGTTAGATCTACCTTGCTAAAGGATTTCACAACACTTCATCTAAATGTTGCACTTGGTTAGAGGCTTTACAATTTATAGATTTGATTAGAGTCTTTTACCCTGATAAAGGTTTCTCTTACAACTTCTAAATATTACAATAAAATCATTACAAATATCTGCAACTTTACATCTGGAATGTTATAGAAGATTCTATATGCTCAGGATAAGTTACCTTGCTTATAGCATACCTCGGTAACCTATATAGTAACTCGGTAAACCCTTTTGTTTACTCTATTCTTCGACTGTTCTCTGAAAACCTTCTCGGTGACCTTTGTGTCTCTGTAACAGTCTTCTTACACTCATGCACACACACATTTAATTCTTAACTCATGTTGTATAAATAGATCTCTTATGACGGTGATCCATTCATTGCTTCGATCTTACAAATATGATTTATCAAATGAATAACCATGCAAATTATTTCATTGGTTAGATGACCTCAAAATCATACACAATCTTTAAGTGCAATTTCCAATGTGATAATGGTTAGATGTTCCTTGATCTTGTAACACGTTTCCATATGTATGTCCAGGTTCAATGAATCTGGTAACATGTTTCACTCGATGTATACCAACTTGGTGTGTCATCTTTGCTGCTCGGTAGACATGAAATGATACTCGGTAGACAACTCGGTGTATACTACATTTTGAGACTACTTTCTTCTGTAACCGACTAGACTGTGCATACCGGCTGAATGTCTCGGTAGAGATAACTGACAAGAGTATATAGAATAACTTTTACATGAAACTAATGGCAACTTGATAAGTAGTAACAGTATAAGAAAAACACCAAGTTGCATTTTGTTTTGTGATGATTGTTTCTTTTTGTATGGTGTAGCACTGGGGAAATAAGTTCCAATATCATAAAAATATCTATGTAGTGCCTGACCAAATAAATGTGCATTGAAATGTTTCATATTTCCACTAGGTTGATTTGAAGTGGGTTACATAGAATTAAAAGAAACAAGCCCATGCCCATAGCTTATAAATTGAAAGTGCATATTAAATAGAAGTTTCTGAGAGTGATAAAACCATCCTAATACTTATCCACTTGAATGAGTGTAGAACTAAATTAGTGGATGTGCATGCATATAATTGGTGAATACACCACATGACTAAGAGGGTGCATGAATCAATATAGACCTCTAACTATTCTATTTATAATCTTTTATACTTCAAACCATAATTAATGTATTAATGCAATTATGAAACATGAAATCATAAAGAACAACAAACACATGAACACCAAATTTATGTGGAAAACCCTAAAAAGGGAAAAACCATAGTGAGAATTACACTCACAATATGAATAACTAATTACAATGTTGTTGAATCAAGGCCAAGGATCTGACTACGCCTTATAGGAATTTCAAGACTAAGGTGAAAAAAATTAGGGCAAGATACAAAGGACTTTCATTATTGAGACTCACTATCTTAGGGCAAAATATAAAGAAATGCACAATCTACCAAAGGAACACACTACCTTCTAGTAGATACAACGAATGAGTCAATTGAAATGAACAATATCTCTTGATCATCAAATTTTCCTTGAAACAATATGTCAAGTGACCAATATCATGAGAAACACATCTGGCGTGAAACACTATATCAAAACATTGTCATACTAAAGATATCATTATCAAAGCTCTTCACTAATCGACTTTTGCACAAAATTTCTTGGCATACCATTCACATTTACTTCATGTCAATTCATGTACATTCCATACATAAAACCATACAAGCACACATATATATATGCAATATATTTCATATAACCCTTAACTAGGTCAACCACAAACATAATATAAAATAGTACATGAATTGGGTCATCCAGATAAATAATAACAAATGTAGTCCACTCTAACCCCCTCTACTTGAAGATAAAATCATTTGGACTAGAACTTCCTCTAGTAGTTATTCAATTGCCTCTACTATTCTGTTGTTGTCCCAATATCTTGAACCTCCCCCTTTTTGATCTAAAGCTTCGATTAGTGGTCTTACTCCCAATATCAATATATTTTTTGGATCTTTCTGTAGAATAAAATCCTCACCAATGATAATATTTGCAAAAGAGGCTTCCATCTACCCAATAGGTGTTACCTTTGCCATAATGAGGAAGAGAATGTTAACCATATAGCTATCCAATGTCCCTTCTCCCATGCTATTTGGTCGCAGATTTTGCAACTTTGGAAGTTGAATTGGGTCTTTCCTGCGTCTATTCAAGAATGTTTCACTAGTTGGAGATGCCTTTCCTTGAAAAAATCCATCGAATTTCTATGGGACCTCACCTTGCCTGATGTGGTTTGGGGAATCTAGAAAGAAAGGAACAATAGGATATTTAGAGACTCCTAATCCTCTCTTGAAGTGGTGTCTACTAAAATTAAGTGGGCCATTGTGGAAAATTTGAAATCTGATGGAAAGCCTCTTCTTTTTAGGAGCAAGAATGATTTTTGCTTCCATAGACATAGATGACAAGAAAAATAAGAGAAATTAGTAAGTGGTATTTTCCTCCAATTGGTTGGACCAAAGTTAATTTTGATGGTGTGGCCAAGGGAATCCCAGGGCCCATTGCGTGTGGGGGAGTGATAAGAAGTGAGGCTGGCTATTGTATTGCAATGATGGCACTCCCCATGGGATCATAGACTAACCACTTAGCTAAGGCCATGACTTCTTACCAAAACCTTGCCCTTGTTAAATTGTTGGGATTTAGTAAAGTCTAGATTGAGGGAGATTCTAACAGCATTGTAAAATGCCTAAAGGTTCTATCCTCCCCATCATGGACCATAAGGAGATAATTAAGTCTTTCGAGCAGTGTGTTGTATCTCACAATTATAGAGAAACCAACACTATGGCTGATTGGGCAGCCAACATAGTTGTTCGTGTTGATCATTTGATGAGTTGAAGAGGTGAGTTGTATCTTCTTCATGAGGCTCGTGTCTTCCTCACTTATGATAGAGTGCATGGTTATGAGGGAGTGATAAGGAATAATGACAGTTCGTACTTATCAATGAAAAATGCCATAATGAATTGGAAAGATGACACTCGAAGATTGAGCTGGCGATTAATGTGGACAAGACTATGCATGGTTTGTGGGTGCCCATTTCTATTATGAAGAACTTCTTGCTCTGCACTTCGATATATGGTTTTGCCCTATTTCGCATTGTGAAGGATAGGAATAATCTGGTAGTTGATGTCGTGGGAGGTAATAGGAATAGAATTGAGTTGTTATCCTATGATGAATGGAAAGATAAGCCAAAGGCATGGGCTATTGTGGAAATGGCCAAGATGATAGGGTGTATGGAGAGAATTGTTGGGAAAAACCCTACTGCTACTAGAATTTTCAAGAATATTTGGGAACATGGAAAAATTACCATAGGACAAAGAAAGGTTGAAATTCACAAAGGGATGATCGTGGAAGTCACTGGCATGCCAATGGAAGGCAGAAATTTTTAAAGAGACAGAAAGCTTACAGAGGCTTCTATCAAGCGATTACCAAAGGAGGAGTCTAAGGAAACCAAGTTGGTGAAATCCAGTAAGACCTACTACTCGTCGAAGGTGGTATAGAAGGTATGGAGATGGGTTATGTTTGTTGTTATGCAATATGTTACTCTTGATGGTAGATACTCTCGTGTCAATGGTTATCAATTTGTGCTTCTAAATCATTTTTTCCATAAAGATCTAGTGTCTATACCCTTCTATCTGTTTAGCTCCCTTAACACTAGCATTAAGGATTTTAGGGCTAATCCAGATAGTAACCCTCCCATGCATGAAGGGTTAATGTTTCTCTTATACAACTATGTCAAGGCCTCCTATGTGCAACATTCTATCATTGCGCTTTTAGATTTAGATGATGAGTCTAAGAACTTAGAAAATTGTGAAGATGAGGGGTTTGATACTGAGTGGGAAGATGATGGTGACATGATTACCTCTTCTAAAGGTTATAGCAAGGGGAAGGATAGAGATATGGAATCTGGGTCTAGAAAAAGAAAGTTGGAAAAGGCGTTAACGGAGAAAGGAGTAAGGTTCAGGAGGAGGACAGTTGGCTTGAAGATGATGAAGAGGATGATGAGAGGATGGAGATTGATAGTGACTATATTACCCCACCGCCTAAAAATAAAAACAAGTAGAGCCTTGTGATCATTGATATCAGCCCACATAAAGGGAATGATTTTCTAAATGTTTAACCCAATCCTCTATACCCCAATAAAAGGATAGGTGTGTTGGCATTTTTGATGTTTATGTTGTGATTGTCATTGATGGACACACACTTGTACTAAGAACCCCTTCATATGTATGAGCTAGAGTTCAATCGGCATTTGTTCGAACCGGTATGTTGTATTCTAGTCTTTAGACTAATGATTTTGTAGAATGTATTTCCCGGTCTGAAGCGGCATGATGACCCCAAGCGGCTCATAGATCTCAACCGGTACAAGGTAGCAAAGCGGCATAACACATTCTTACCAGTCTTCATTTTTGTCAAACTGGCATTTTGTGATGAGTTACCAACCCACCGATGATTGACGATGCTGACACACTGACGGTGCTTTTTGTGTTGTGTTACTAAGTATGTCTAAATTCATTGAACCTAGGAAATTGTAATGTAATCCTATTGGACCAACATGAAATCAGATTCCTTTAAAAGGACATCATGTCTAGGGTTTTGAGTTGTTATTGCTGTTGCTGAAAGGGTTTATTTTGTGGCTAGGGTTTAAGGTGATTGTAGAGTTGTTGTAAGAGAGATCTTATCTGAGAAGATCAAGTTGTAAACAGAAATGGATAGAGAAGACTGAAGTAATGCTGAAGTGTATTAGCAGTGAACTATACAAAATCTAATCAAGTAGTATGTGCTATAAGATAGATCAAACACTTGTTGATTACTCACATCTTTGATAAGTTTGTAGCGCTTAACCGGGTAGGCCTCAAAGCCTTTGTAAAATCCTCTAACAAGGTGGTTCACTTCTGTGAATCTAAAATCCTCTAACAAGGTAGTCTTTAATCAGACTTATCTCCTAAGAGAGATTGAGATTCCTAACAGGATCTGTTCTGGTGAAGAACATTGTAAGACCTTAACCGGTCTGGTTTCTATTCTGTAGATAGTGACTTGTGAGTTCCATCTCACCATGGTTTTTCCCAGTTGGGTTTCCACATCAAATATCTTGTGTTATGGTTGTATTGCTTTTGTGGGTGAATGCTTTATTCGCATTTTGGTTTGCATGTGTGATAACCGGTCTGTCTGTCAGACTATTTTACCGGTTTATCTTCAGACTGTGCAAGTGTTTAAGAACAAAGATTTTTGGCATACTAATTCACCCCACCCCTCTTAGTATTCATCAATTGGTATCAGAGCCTACCTTTCTATAAGTTTAACCACTTGGAAAGAGATATGGGGGAATACACTTTGAGGGAACTTACTCAATGGCTCACTAAGTCTGAGCAAGCCTATGATGATCTGATGGTCAAATACAAGGCATCTCAAGCAAAAAAGAGAGAACATGCAGAAAAGCTGATGGAGCTATCTAAAAGTAGTTCTGAAGATGAAGCTAATATGGAAGCCATGATTGTAGAAGTGAATAAGCTAAATGATTCAAACTCCAATCTAAGAAAGGAGTTGGAAGGACTGACTATCCGGTTTAGTCAAGAGCTTGAAAACCGTAGGAAAGTTGAAGATCAAGTAAAGGACAGAGATCATGAGATCTCCAAGTAGAAACAAGAGATTAGTGCACTGACTGCTCGCCTTCATGAGAGAAGGATGGAAAAGGAAGACATGCAAGGTGAACTAAACATAGTCGTCTCTAAAAATGCAAGTCTAATGGAGGCAAATATTGCTATTTCCAAAGAACTCTCTGAGTAAAAGGAAATACTTACTAAGTTTGGCAAAAGTACTGTCAAGCTAGAGTAAAAGCTTGAGTCATCTAGACTAGCAAAGAATACCAATGGTCTTGGTTTCTCTAGACATGAGGAAGGAGAATCCTCAGGAACAAATACTGAAGCATCAAAGAAGCAATCGACACTCAAAGGAAAAGGTAAGAAAAAATTCAAACCTGTTTGCTTTAACTATCTTAAAGAAGGACACACTGCCAATGTATGTAGGAGCAAAGCCTACAATAATTTTCCATAATTTATCAACAATGTACCTAGATCTAATAAGTTCAATGGTCATTGTTATGCATGCAACAAGTTTGGGCATAGAGCATTTGAATGCAGGTCTGTCATGAACAATACTAGAAGATATCCTCAGAGGACCCAAGGAGCTGGTCCAGAATCTTTTGTAAATCGGAACCCCAACAGGTTCAATGCCTACAATTATCAGTCAAGCAACAATGGTTATCAACTAGCAACCAAATGGAGAGAAAATTGTTGGATTTGTCATGGACATGGACACACTACAACTACATGCAGAAGGAAGAATGGAAATATGAGCAATGGACCTTGGAGAGCACGTGGATTGGTTTGCTATCACTACAACAAGCTGGGTCACATTGCAAGATTCTACAGAAGTAGAAAGAGTATATCTGATGATATACTGGTCACTCAGAAAGGAGAAGTTGATGTTGAAAAAGTTCAAGCAGACATGAACAAAACCTGGAGGAAGAAACCAACAATGTTGGAAGAGGAACCGGTTTCTGCACCTAGTATGGAAATATCGGAACCGGTAAACTAAGCTCCAAAGAGGCTTAGGGGGAGCAAACGATGAAATAATTGTGAACCCCCGGTTACACCGGTAAAATACCTTAACCAGTATGTGATACCTGTTGCTCGGTAGAAGACCAGAAATGGTAAAAGAGGCAAATTAGGGTTTTCACCCTAATAGAGGAGCATTAACGGCGGTAGGTGAGAGACATGTATAAAATCATATTTCAAATCATTTCTCACTATCTGTTTTTGAGCGAAGAAAAGTTTTCAAGTGCAGAGCAAAGAAAAGGCGATTTGAGCTAAGATTTCAAGAAATTGATAAATCTTGAAGGAGATTCAAATCCAGTTTGCAAGGGGTCATGGAGAACACAAAGTGGTGATTCGGCAACTAACGAAGAGTGAAGTGAAGTAGAATCAGGAAGCCCTAAATTCGCATTGTAAAGGTATTTTTTGTGTTCTTGAAAATACTCAACAATGGATTCCGCATCTCATACCAATTCTAGTACATCCATTGAGTCAGAAAGTTTTATTCAGAGGAAGTCCAAATATAATGCCCTAGCACAAGTTCCGGCTGGAGTCATAGTTGAAGAAGGAATTTCTGATTACATTGATTGCAAAATAGAAGACCTAGGGTCTTTAGCTATTCACACCCAGTTAGGTTTATTTTGCGGTAAGGACAAAAAGATCAAACCAGAGTTTAGCATCCTAGAGAAGAAGAAACTCCATAATGCAGTATACTTTCTAGAAGATTTTACAGAGGATCACATCAGGATCATTTTGAGTAGAGTCCACGATGACAAGATGTACCTAGAGAGGACGCATGATATCACGCCTTAGGCAATTCATGCAATCACCGGTTTTTGCAACATAGGGGAAGTGCCAGCCCTAAGAACGGTAAGCAAAACCGAAATGGCCAAGCTCACCGGTTCAACAAGTGACTCACGGGGTATGACAGTTAATCCTATCAAGGATGATCTGGTGAAATAAGCCTGCATGGTGATAGGCTACAGAACGTTTTCAGCCAGCAGGATTAATTTTGTATCTGTTGCAGCAGTAAATGCCACTTAATGGATGATTAAAGAGGATGCATCTTTTGACTTATGCACCGGTATGCAGAGGCAACTCCTGTTGAATCTAAAGGCGATCAAACAGGACAATGCACTGAGGTTTAAGTTTGGACAACTACTAATAGGGTTGTTCTTCTATTTCCAAGGCTACTTTCCTAGAGTAGGAGATGTCCAATGGTCTCCTGACCAACCGGTAACCAAGCAGATTAAGGAAAGCATACAAGCCATTGGAACTAGTTACCCTGAAGTACTGAACAAATATTTCGACGAGTTCAGGAGAAAGATGAGTCAAAGGGTAAGAATCTTAGGTGATATAGTAAAGAAATACGAAGAGGACATCTGTTTCACCATTCGGGTGGACAAATGCTTAATGGAGGTTGTTGAGCCTAGAATGGAGGAAGTGGAGCCAATGGGCTATGAAGTTATGTATGATATGTTGGAAGGGTATGCCTCAACCCTTATTGCCTCGCCTCTTGATCCAAAGGCTAAAAGGACCGAAACCTACTTGGAGAGGATTGCACTTGCTAAAGAACCATCGGTTAAGAAAGGAAAAGAACCGACAACAAAGAAAGCCAAAGTAGTGCCTACAGCATCGGCACCAGCTACCACTACAACTCCAAGAGTGACCAAGCGGTCACCTGCAAAGAAGCAACTGGAGGTAGCACCGGAAAAAGTCTTTGAAAGAAAAAGGAAGATGAAGACAAATGAACTGGACTCTAAAGAAACCGAGTCTGATGAAAAGCCAAAGAAGGCCAGACAGACAAAAAAAATGAAGAAGAATGAACCGGTAGCATCCGCACTGGTAAATATTGACATCTCCTCATACAAACCTTTGACACATTTTCAAAGGACGGTTAATAATATTAGGAGAAAATTACTTCATGATTTAATAGATTATTATGATGATTTTAGTGATGAGGAAAAGGAAGAAGTATTATAGGAAATCATCATTTATTTGTGTAAAAATGACTGGTCGCCATCGGAGATTAAATCTCAGACACCGGATTATTTATTTAAGGCATTAGATAATAAATGGTGCATTGCCATTGAAAAAGAACAAGAGATTAGGGAGAAAGTCTTTGCACAGTACTTTCCCGACCTCTCAAATTCATAATTATTTGATGTCCTGGATCAAAATAAAGGTCTCTTCTTCACAAGGAGAAGAAGACTCTGGTTGTTGGAGGGGAGAATTGATGATGTTGAAAAAGATACTCATCAGCATATGGATTATGCTATCAACTCTCACAAAGCAAAAATGGCAAACCTCCAAGCAGAAAAAAGACCGGCTATATCCAAACCGGATGAAGTTTTTGATGAGGAAGGAAACCTGGTTGAAGAACCAATTGACACTATCAATGTCGATGCCCTAGATGTAGAAGATGTCCCTCAGGACATACCTTCTGAGGGAACAGAACAGGGGCAACAAGCTGAATAGGGTGGTGAGAAGGCTAAGGACACACAGGAAGCAGCTCAAGAACAGGAAGAGAAGAAAGAAGAGGAAGAAAAGAAGAAAAAGGAAGAGGAAGAGAAGAGAAAAGAGGAAGAGGAGAAACGAAAAGATGAAGAGAAAAAGAAGAAAGAAGAGGAAAGGAAGAAGAAAGAAGAAGAGGACAAGGAAGAAAAGAGGAAGAAAGAAGAGGAAGAAAAGAAGAAGAAGGAAGAAGAAGAAAAGAGGAAGAAAGAAGAGGAAGACAAGAAGAAGATGGAAGAGGAAGAAAAGAAAAAGAGGGAAGAGAAAGAGAAAGAAGAGAAGGAGAGGAAAGAAGAAGATAGGAAAAAGAAAGAAGAGGAAGATAGGGAACAAGAACAGAAGAAAGAAGTAGAGAAAAGGAAGAAGGCAGAAGTAGACAAGGCAGTGAAAGCAATGGAGAGCACTTAGATGGAGACTCCAAAGGCAACCGGGAGTCAAGCCAAACTGGCTGATATCTCCAGTCCTATCGATCTCCAATCTGCAAGTGAGTCGAAGCTTATGCAAAGCATCAAGGTTGCTCAAGAGCGCCTTGAGCTCATTCACAGAAAAAAGGAACAGGACATAATTTAGGCAGCTGTAGACACCCTTATCGGTTTAATCCCCGATACTAATCTTTCTGACACTAAATCATTACTAGCATAGATCAAACTACTATGTACTATAGTGGATGATCAGGTGCAGAGCCTGGAAGAAGCAACTAAGGCAAATGTCAAGAAAGAGCACCAAAATGCTCTTAACGTTGCTCTGGTGAAAAAGATGAATGAGCTTCAGTCTAAACTGCTGAAAGACCAAAAGGACATAAGGAATGCCTTGGATGAGGGACACTTGCTACTAAGCAAAATCTATCAACCTCATCTATTCTGCGATGATGTGCTAGCCAAGAAGCAAAAGCTTCAAATGGACTTATAGTCCTACTTGGGCACATTTAAGACACCTTATGATTCCTTTGCAACATATGTGCAAACTGTTCACTGGTTCCAGATCCAGTCAGCAAAAATAGAGCAAGAGATCAGTACACGATCTAAAGATTTGTAGGAGCTACAACTAGTTTTACTTCCACGTCTGCAAATTCTTCAGAAGTGTTATCTGAACCTGGATGCCTTGAAAATTATGCAGGAGCTGAGCATAGTTGATGCCATGGAGGAACAGGTATACCAGATGCAAACAAAAAAAGAAGTGGCCACCTCCTTACTTGAGTCCTGGTCGCTATCCATGAAACAATTTTTGCAGGACTATAAATCAGTTTTTGACAAGTATTATTCATTGTTGTCATAAACTTTTATTTATATCAAATGGAAATTGGGTTGTTTAGTGATACTTTGTCATTGTTGGCAAAGGGGGAGAAGTATCTATTTTTGGTTTGAAAATTTTGATCTTCTGATACAAGGGGAGAAGTACTCTATCTATTTTGAAGACAAATAGGGAGAAGTTTTTTTTGAAATTTTGATATATGTTTTGATATACACTATATGCTCTGATGTCTCAATCATTATGCTCTGTATGTAAAATTTCTATACACTATGTTGATTAAGGGATAGTGTATATGCTTAGGGGGAGCAATTTTGTTAATGGCAAGTTTTTGTTGTAAAACACTTAGATGTCAAAATTTTATTTTCCTAAGTGTTGCCATCAATGCCAAAGGGGGAGATTGTTGGCATTTTTTATGTTTATGTTGTGATTGTCATTGATAGACACACACTTGTACTAAGAACCCCTTCATATGTATGAGCTAGAGCTCAACTGGTATTTGTTCCAACAGGTATGTTGTATTCTAGTCTTTAGACTAATGATTTTGTAGAATGTGTTTCCCGGTCTGAAGCGGCATGATGACCCCAAGCGGTTCGTAGATCTCAACTGGTACAAGGTAGCAAAGCGGCATAACACATTCTTACCAGTCTTCATTTTTTTCAAACTAGCATTTTGTGATGAGTTACCAACCCACCGATTGATTGACAGTGCCGACACACTGACGGTGCTTTTTGTGTCATGTTACTAAGTATGTCTAGATTCATTGAACCTAGGAAATTGTAATATAATCCTATTGGACCGACATGAAATCAGATTCCTTTAAAAGGACATCATGTCTAGGGTTTTGAGTTGTTGTTGCTGTTGCTTAAAGGGTTTATGTTGTGGCTAGGGTTTAAGGTGATTGTGGAGTTGTTCTAACAACGATCTTATCTGAGAAGATTGAGTTGTAAATAGAAAGAGATAGAGAAGACTGAAGTAATGCTGAAGTGCATTAGCAGTGAACTATACAGGATCTAATCAAGTAGTCTGTGCTATAAGATAGATCCAACACTTGTTGATTACTCACATCTTTGATAAGTCTGTAGCCCTTAACCAGGTAGGCCTCAAAGCCTTTGTAAAATCCTCTAACAAGGTGGTACACTTCTGTGAATCTGAAATCTTCTAACAAGGTAGTCTTTAATCAGACTTATCTCCTAACAAAGATTGAGATTCCTAACAGGATCTATTCTGGTGAAGAACATTGTAAGACCTTAACCGGTCTGGTTTCTATTCTACAGATAGTGACTTGTGAGTTCCATCTCACCGTGGTTTTTCCCAATTGGGTTTCCACGTCAAATATCTTGTGTTATGGTTGTATTGCTTTTGTGGGTGAATGATTTATTCACATATTGGTTTGCATGTGTGATAATCGGTCTATCTGTTAGACTGTTTTACCAGTTTATCTTCAAACTGTGCAAGTGTTTAAGTACAGAGATTTTTGGCATACTAATTCACCCCCCCTCTTAGTATTCATCAAGGTGATGTTGAAAAAGATGGGAAGATGGTGAAGGAACGTGATACTCTATCTCCCAATGATAAAACTATTGGTGCTAATATGGAGACCTTGGATAATACTGCTCTTAAGATCAATATTGATAGCAAAAACTCTCCTTTAAACATGTTGAATACTGCAAAGAGTGGGATGATGGATTTCTGCATGGTTATTGATTGGGTCTATTTGGAGATGGATATTTTGAAGAACAAGCAGGAGGATTCATCCAGGAAAGCGGATACCTTAGAAGTTGGAGCAGGTAAGCTCAACACCCTACCTAACAACCTGAATGAATTGAAAAAATCCATTAGAGATGCAAAGGCTATCACTGGAGCATATGGCTCTCAATTTAAGGTTGTGGAGGCTAGATTCAATGATCAGGAGAAGCAGGCTCTCAATCATGAGAACACCCTAAAGAAAATTGGAGAACAAAGCCAAAAAATTATGAAATCATCTGCTGCCAGCTTTAGTGTGGTGATCAACAAATTGGAATAGATCCATCAGGAAAAAAATATTATTGATACTACCAAGGATAAGGTTTTAACTCTTGAAGGAGGGACTACTAGTCATGGAAAAATAACTCAAGATAGTACTAAGAAGATGACCCAGCATGCCAAGGAGCTGGAGGAACTCAAGAGCATTGCTACCTCTATGGTCCAACTGGAGCAAGAAGTGGTGGAGTTTATCATAAAATTTTCTTAGGGTATGTTGCTTGTGGTTGTCCCTTAGTTGTTTATGTGTTATCCCTCTACCTCTTTTGGCTTCTTGCTAGCTTTTTCTCTTTGTCAGCTATCTCTTTTATGTGTTTTTCTCTGTCTAGCTGGACTTTAATGTCTTATCTTTTGATTATCTTTCTGTAAAAGGGTTTCAGGGCCCCTTCAAAACTTGCTTCTCACTTAATCAAAAACAAATAGAGGGGACCCAAACACAACACAAAATATCATTATAAACTGACTCCAATAAACCATAAATGTTAACAAACCCTCCAAAGTCGGTGCCAACATAAAATGTATAAATAAGCAACAAACATGTTAATTAGTCGGCGAAAAAACATCCTCCAAAATAAAATACATAATGTGGATCTACAAACATCATGGTGGGACCCATATCAATGTACAAAGTTATCGTATAATACATATTTGGACTAAAAGAGCATGATCCACATAAGATACATCACCTTATCAACCAGAGACCAAAACTATTGACAACATTGAAAACATAACAACATAACTTCACTCACCAATCAAAGTAGCACTATAGAACTAAACTAGAACACTCCACAAGCCAGATTAACATTTCCTCCAAGCCGCATCACTTGAATTCACACATCAAAGAACCACCAAGCATTCTCCAAGCTAAATCTGAATAGACAACCTCACTATAAAAAAGAAACAACCAACTTTATCATCCAAGTACCAAAGCGCCTGAAAACTTGATAGTGCATTATACGTAGATCAAGCCAAGAAAACCAAATGAGGACCTCAAAATTGACCCAAACATGCTAATACTACTTTGGTGCTTTTGCAACCCAGACTAGTGCTTTTGTAGCCCAGAGTGGTGCTTTTGCAGTTAGTTTTAGCACTTTTGTATATGAGTTGCAACTTTTGAAAGATGGGATTTTGGGCACAGGCTCAATCAGGGTCCAAAATCAACCCAGTAGTCATCAAAACTAAACAAGAAGGCAGAATAGGGTTTGCATAAAACCAAATAGTCTAATCATCCAATAATTTCAGCTTTTATAAGAAAACATATGCATAGGAAGAGTTGCAAACACAAACATACTTAATCAAATCACACCAAAAAGACTCTAGACCTTAAGAGACCCTGAAATAGGATAAGATAGGGCAAATAAAGCCTCAACAATTCAAGATCAACACATAATACATTCACAAGAGAGTATAACAATGCAAATCATAAATTATTCATATACCCATTCCGAGCATTGCACAAAATGAGATTTCTATTTCAAACGCAATCTTTATCAAATCATTCCTTTCAATCAAACAAATAATAACAATTGATTCATTCCAAAAAATTCCCCCCAGACAATCTTTCCTATAGATCAAAATATGAGAATAGGGCAATCAAATCCAACCTGAAAAATGAAGGGCAAAGAAAATCCGATGAAGAACTCCAATTCCAACGATCTCCCAAGCACAATCCAAAATCAAAACCAATTAGAAAATGTCTTCAGAAAAGATGAAAGTGAGACCGAACCCGAAGTGTGATCATTTGGTTTCCCAGAACTACAACACAATGGATTATTTTCAAGATTAATGTGACCTGTTTCTACCAATTTATGCGAAGAGACATTTCCACATCCTTCAACCGAAGGTCCCACTGACAACCTATCTTTATTAAGGGATTTAGGGACAGAGCCAACAACCTACTAGTTTTTCTTAAAATCCATAAGTAACGGAGAGTCCAAAAGTAAAGGAGACTTAAGAAGCTCCATATCTAATTTCTCAATTGACTGGCGCCAAATACCATCACAAGACTTGATATTAAAAGTATGGGGGCAAACATTGTTAGGGTTAATAAGAACACAAATTTTTACCAGAACCTCCCCCTCCACAAAGTCCATTTTAGATGTTAAAAAGTTCCAATAGTATTTCCAATTTGCTCAAGAACATCCGGGTCCATAAATTCAAAATGAATTTTTGATAAACTAAACCAGAAAGGAATAAGTTTCGAACTAGACTAAGCAGGAACAAAAAAAGGTTTCCAATCTGCAATTGAAATTAAATGTTTTCCAAACCAATGATGCGAAGTTATTAATACCTCATCTCTGAAAGAAGGAGAATCAAAGACAATAATAAAAGCATTCACAAACAATAATTTAAAATAATGCATATCCCCCCATCTTTTCTGCAATTTATGATAAAACTTTAAAAAACTAATTTGATCACCCCAAATTTCCCCAAAAATAGCATTTGAATGCAAACAATTCGCTTTTTGATTGACATAGGAACCCAAAATATCAATACAAGGGATAGGAGCCCAAACCAGTGATGAAGAAACCCCCGACAGAATAGGATCAGTAGGTATCTTACTTACCTTTTCCTGACTAGCTTCCTTGAGGTTCACATTTACCTTATTTCCCACCTGCTATGAAGAAACGGAAACCCTAGCCGCAGTCTCCTTATTTGCCAAGCCAACGACCCTAGCAAACGTTCGCTGATTTCCCAGATCCAAAGACCATTTCCCCAAAAAACCCTTCAATTGCTTCTTTGAATTCCCTTGATTCTCACCATTATTAAAATGCCCTCAAATGAATCTCCTCCCATTGTTATTTTGCCTCCATGCCACACTACGTTTGTTCCGAAAGAAGCCTTGAAAGTATTTTGAAACTGGCCGAAAAACCTTGTTATTTCCACTCCGGTTTACCTGTATCGCCATGTCTTTCCATCTGCCATTTGTGTAGACCCACTGCGGAATATGAGGCAGGTCTTCCCAACCCACATTCGCCCATGAACCCAAATGCCTTCTATCGGCCATGACTTTATTCATTTACTGAAATTTGTAACCCTAAATATCTGTTATTGTTGTAGGAAGGAAACGCAGGAGATTCGGAAATAAGCGAGTTGAGAAGGTGAGGGCTATCGCCAAGTCTCCGTGCACTCTACTATTCCTCTTTTTATTACAAGGAGCAGGCAAGGAATCGCAAGTCCACTACAACAAAAAAGATGATGCGACTTCCATCCACTTTGTTCTTTTCCATGTTCGGCAAATTATCATTTGACCCCTGGATCAAAAAAATAAAAATGGCTCTACCAATTTGCACAACTTTGCAGAATCTAGGGAACTGCGAAGTTGGATCACGAAAGGAAAATCAACAAAAGTAAATCACCATGCTCTGATCCATGACCAAGCCATAAGGAAATCATCGCCATAGATGTCACCAACGGGTTCCAAAACTATTCAAGTGCCAAACCCTAACTGTCAAATATTCACTCCGTTGAACTCCTTGGAATAGCCTGCCAGACCGTTCTATTCATTGTCCTATGGGCAAGCTTAAACTATATAGCGGCAAAGACTTTTTCAATTTCACCAATTTGTGTGACGCATTACAAGGTGATGACGCTCAGATCTATTGAAATAATTGAACATCTATTAGAATGGTCGAAATAGTTCTTCCTTCCCCTATTGATAAATATAATCTGAGATGGCAGTAGAATGATAATGCTCGATATAATTGATTCAAAGTTTGACAATCTTAATAACAGTAAAAATGTTTGACAATCTTAGTTTTTATTATTCTGTTATTATTTATGCATTTATTCAATTCTTTTTTTCAATAATTTAATCATAATTTTCTATAATTATATTTAATTCTTTATTTTAAATAATTGTAAATATATTATTTATTAATCTTTTTATTGATTACAATATGGATAAAAATAATTTTTAAAATTTTTAATATTATATATTTCAATTCATTATTCAAATGTCAAATCTGACAATAAAAAATTTCCTTATAATTTTTTTTAAAATTATGTGCATAAATCAAAACAAGAGGTACCCAAAGCATGGCCTCCCATATACAATACCAAATATTTATTGAGCTTACAAATCTATGGATTAAATTGTCAGAATACGAGAATTTTTCTATTCCATGAATTATTAAAAAGTTAAAGATTTATTAAAAGGTGAGAAATAGTAGCAACCATAACACAAGATCTAAGCATAGGGCAGAGCGATGAGCGGGAAAGAGCGAGCAAGAGGGTGTGTTAGGTTTCGGTGGACGAAGATTCTGGCGACAACGATGAGGACGGCGAGGTGGATGGAGTGGGTGGTGGTTTTTCCTTCCTGGACTGTGTTTGCAGTGCTGCTTTTGGCACTTTCTCCTGCGTTTTGGCGTGTTCCAGGGCTGGAAGCGGTGGGGAGGGCGGTGAGTCTCTGTCGCATGTTATGTGCCCTGTTTTCCGCGGTGGTTTGCTGACTTGCTTTGGCGGCTGCTGAGAGTTCAAGGGTTTGTTTGGAGTTGTTTTGGTTTTGGTGGTCTCTGTTGTGTCGGCTGCTTGCGTTTGGCATCTTTCGGTGGAGTGTGTTTTTTGCCTCAGGGAGGACGTTGTCTTTTCCCCGCCCCTCCATGCTCTTTATTTTGATGGCGGAGGTCTGGCCTTGGGGTTTCGATGCGGAGTGTTGGTTGTTTCGTGCAACCTCTACATGTTCTTATGTTCTCTGGCCTCTGGTTTCTCTGGCTTTGGAAGTAGGGCTTTGCTAGGTCATGGAAGTATGTGAATATTAAATGTGAGTTTTTTTAATTTTTTTTTATACTATTTTGAATGCAATTGCGATTTTGAATAATATGTATGATGTTGAAAGGTTATTTTTTTAATATTTATTTTACTTTTTATTTTAGTTTGTATTTTTTTCTCTGTTTAGATAATAAAAAAGTGTTTTATAATAGTTTATTAAAGTACAAAATAAATATCATATGAAAAATTATAAAAGAGTAGATCATTAAATACTAACCATTGTGCAATGGGTATGTCGACAAGTGTGGAAGGTCAATCAGGGAAAAGAGTAGTATATTTTTTGTATAAATTTATGTAGTACATGATTATAATTGGTATTCCATTTAGAAGATGATGTTGTTTGTGCAACAAAAGTCTCAATGGATAAGTGGTAGCTTCAAATCAAGTATATATTTGTGTGTGTGCGTGTGAGTGAGATAGAGATAGAGATTGTGTGTGTGTGTGTGTGTGTGTGAGAGAGAGAGAGAGGGGGGTGGGGAGGGCGGGGATAGGGAGACAGATAAAGCGATATGTATATAGAAAGATATATAGAGAGAAGGACCAAGAGAGGGATAGAGATTGTATAAGATAGATGGAGTGAATACAAGAGAGAGGCCGAGATAATGATTTATAGATAGAGAGGGGGATATAGATATATGCAGATAGAGATAGTGGGGCAAGAGTGAGAGAGAAAGGTGGTGATAGAGACAAGTAATAGAGAAAAAAAATTGAGAGAGGGAGAGATAGAGAGGAGGAAAGAGATAGATAGGGAAGGATAAACAAGGATTATGTGTAGATGAATTAGAGAGAGGATGCAAAGTAGAGGGATATATAAAGAGGAAGTGATGGGGAGGGAGAGAGAGATAGAAAGAGGTAGAGATAGGGATAGAAAGCAGAGATAAAGTAGATATAACTTGAAAAATATAAAGGGGTGTGAGAGAGTGGAAAAGGGAGAAATGAAGATAAAAAGAGGGATACAATGAGAGAGATGGAGATAGAGAGATTATAGAAATAAATATATAAGAATTTATATATCGAGAGGTACAGAGGGATTTATGGAGAGAGAGAAGGAGAGATAAAGGGAGAGAAGTGTATAAGAGAGAGATAGAGAGAAATAAATAGAGATACAAATATGGAGGGAGAAACAATGAGCGTGTATGTGTGAGTAAGAGAGATAAATAGATAGAGACAGGGAGGGAGAAATATGGAATGTGTATGTGTGAGAGAGAGAGATATAGAGATAGATATATAAATAGACAGAGAGGGGGAGAGAGGGAGAAAGGGAGAGATAAAGATAAAAAATAAAGAGAGGGAGGAGAGAGTGAGAGAGAGAAAGAGACGAGGATATATAAATAGGGGAGAGATAGAAATAGAGATAAAAATCAAATGACATGGTACCCTAAGCATAAATTCCCATGAACATATGCTATTTTTAAATTATTGAAATAAAACGAGCAATCAAAAGTTAGTTTCTCTCTCTTTCTCTTGCTCATTCTCTCACTCTAAACTTTTAATTTAGGTCTTAAGATGAAATTTATTTTATTATATAGATTAATATAAAAATTATATATAACATTAATTCTACTCCCTTTTAATTATTATTTGTAGTTTCATAAGAAGACATAGATAATTAAAATAAATTTTAACCTAATGAAAATTAATCCTTCAAAGAAGAATAATGATTAGAATAAATTTAAAAACAAGATAGAATATAGTAATGAAAAAGATTACAATAAAAGATATTAAAAAAATTATAATAAAAGAAATATTTTTAATTCAAAATATAATATTCTATAATTAAAATTTTAATAGGACAAATAATTATAAAGTAAATTAATTTGAACAAATTTTAATTATTACTTGTAATATATATAAATATATTAATAATTAAAACATTATTTAATCATAACGAAAACCTAATCTTTAAAAGAAGAAGATGAGGCAGAACCATCTAATCATATTTTAATTATTATCCATTAAAAACTCCAAGGATATGAGAGTTACCAGCATTCATTAGATTTTATGGACTATAAAATGAGATTTCAGATCAATGACCTTCAAAACTTTATAAGTGGTGATAATATTTCATTCTCCAGGAAAACTCTGTAATGCCCGCCAAAATACTCTAGAGAAATAATCCAAAATCTACTAACAGAAGGAGATAGTTTTATTTTTCTTTAAGACAACCATGACTACCATGTTATCACTACCATTCATTAATGCAACATTACTAACTTCATACATCAATGCATCATTAACTATTTACATGAATACATAAATCAACATGAATATAACCATAGAATCATATTACACAAGCGGAATAACCATTAACATATCTCTAATAAACTCATGCAAAACATATATATTCCCTAGGGTATCTCAACGTCACTACTCGACATAATTCTAATATATCACATAACCATCTAGAACATCATATACTATTATACACCTAAACATTTACTTCCCATACAACTATGATAAATCATTAACTCATATGTATAACTCTATCACATTACATGCTCTTTAGATTCATTATAAAATACCAACCAAATATTCCTTATACCCATCTCTATTCATTAAAAATTTAACACACCATCAATATAGATGCATTTATCCTTCTCCTACATATGGGACTAACTTATTTCCTTAAGCACATCCATTACACAACTCATCAAGAATAATATCCATATTCATATGCAAGATTATAATATTAAACACTTGTCTACATCCAAATAGGATTCAAAGCTACAAGAATAGACATAATCTAACATTTCAAATCCCTAACTCAACATAGGATCGCGTTCCCAACATGATGAGTATTTCTACAACATGAACCATATAATAGCACATCATCTTCTTTTAGGACCATAGTTATACATCATCATGTCTAAATACATAAGAGCACATGGAACAAGAACTTAGTCTATTTTGCTACATCTCTTCCTAATGCTTAATAGCACAAGTTACCTAAGTACATATTTGTATTTCACATTTACAAGTCATCGTAATACAATAATATCTCAAATACAGAGAAATCAACACCATAGGACAACCGCATAATGAAGAGTCATATATTCCATGTAATTCCACAACTACTCATTATTTTCCATATCCCAAGATAACTAAAATTGAAGATTAACATCTATCAAATCAAGGTCTAGATGATTGTTAGCATATTCACTACCATCCACAAGATATACACAAGACATTGCATTCATAGATCTCAATCAATTTATTCCAACTCTTAATCAAGAATAACATAAACAATTGAATATCCATTTACAACAATCCCATACAATACATTTCATTCTGAAATCATTCTACTACGAGTCCTATTATACATGTTCTCAATATACTGAATACTTAGTCTCCTTTACATTTCATCCTCCATACCACGTGATATCAATTATAATTATATAGATTATGCTCCAAAGGAGCCACATAATGAAGATACAGGAATCCAATCCATGCACAATAGCATCCAAGAAGAATATCCCAATGGAAGAAGTCATCAAACCGCCCGACCATGTGGAACCGAATGGGAACCTCCCCCATGCTAGGAGATGACATAAGGTTCCACCTCACACTCAAGACCTAGGCTGACAACTGAAAACCAAGGAATACAACATGTCATCACCAAACTCCAACATCTAATCACGTCACATGGAGAAATCAAAGCAACCAAACTCCCAGAGGTATAATCAACAAATCAAGGCATATGGATAATGGACACATGTGGGGTGGAGTGTCATCACATGCTAACCTCATGTGGCATCTGTCTCCACCTTGGAGTCACTCAAGGAAGATCGGTTATACCGCTCCAATGGTCTTCCCAATCTAGGATCCCGAAACCCTCTTCCCGGGTCTGTCCAATTGGGGCATACAACATTATATTTTTTATCTTGATTAGGTGAATTCCTAAATACCCTACCCACTAATTAATTATTAGTTATTATATCACTTGTAATTAAACCATAAGCTCTTCATGTGGTTCCACAAGTCTAGACCCCTTCCTATAGATCTAGTGCTCATAACCTAGGTCCAACTTATGCAAGAGCCCACTCTCCCAAACACAGACCAAGACCATAGGGTAAAAAAATAATAAGATAATCTTACAACAACATGAAACTCAACATAGAAATCATCTAATATACCACAAGTCTGATACAAAACTGATACATAAAGGACAATTATGCATATGCATTCAAAGCCATATAACAAGAATCAAGAGATAAGCTCATGATGCCAAAATGAAACAAATAAAAAGGCCTAAAGAAAGTCAAATAAATATAAATAATGGCTATACATGAATCTAGTAACATAGAATGATCATCCACATCAAGGCACAACATATCCTCTCGCTGGAGCTACAATTAACCTTCCTCAACAACAAGGTATTCTCCTTCTTGCTAGATTTATAACAACATATACTCACAATCCTTAACGGTAAGGCATTTTCCCTAGTATCGGTGCCCAGAATCAATAAAACAATTCAAATCTAAGGAATACATAGAACTAATAACCTCAAGGACATCACAACATGCCTTTGGTAAAAAGTTGAAATAATAAAAATTGACCATAACTGACGAAATTGTCAAAACCCACCAAAAGATAGAATCACGCATTTGACCATTCTTTTAGTGCATATGACAAATCTTTTAGCACATTTGTTAAATATTTTAGAGCATTCGTTAAATATTTTAGAGAATTCATTAAATCTTTCAGACCGTTCAGTAAATCTTTTAGAGCATCTGTTAATTCTTTTAGAGAATTTGCTAATTCTTTCAAAGCATTTGTTAATTTATGTGGCACAAAATTTACAGCAAACACAAAAATTAAATACAAAATATATATATTCCCCAATTGTATAGTTCAAACAAAATATATATATATATATATATATATATATATATATATATATAATTTTCAACCATATAGCTATATCTTTTCAATTAAATATTATACTACTGTATTTCTTACCTACTATGCATGATTACAAGGCAAATGTCATTTACCAATATTATTTACCTATTCTATAAAAACAACCAATAGGGTGAAAAGGGTAGGTAGAAAATATAATAAATCAAATTAACCAAAGAGGGGTAGAAAGATAACTTTTTAAATAATAATTTGCACACCTCAAGATAAAATATTATTCACAAATGATAAATTGTTTTATTCTTCCAATAAATAATAAACCACAACATAAATTAAATAAATAACCATTGATTATAATATTTATCTATTAATAAAATATTAATGCCTTGTTTAATTAATTAATTAAATACCAATAATTAAAATACTAGCCAAATAATAAATAATAACAATAAGAATATACAGTTACAAGCAATGTGAAAAAGGAAGAACAGGAAATCGTGTCATTAAGTGGAATAATTGATATACATGTAGATGTTGGTAGTGAAAGAAGAGGGATGGAAGGTTGTGTGAGAAATGGAAAATGAGGAACACGAGGAATGGTGGAGGGATAGGGAGAGGGAGAAAGTGAAGCAGACTCGCAATTTCATTTATGTCGGATTATTCCTTCTTCTGGGCCTCTATTTTGTCAATGTCTTCTACTTTAGGATGACCCTCGCACATCCTCCAATTCGATCCTATGTTGTTTGGTCAGCCATTGGATTTATAGCGTATACTCTGGTACTTGTTTGGTCAGCCATTGGATTTATGGTGTATACTCTAGTACTTGGTGTTTCTGTAGATGGTGAATGCCTCTTTGGTTCTGTTTGGAAACATCTTGTTGTTATGATATAGCTGATACCAATGAGCTTATTGGATCATTAATAAACTTGTTCTGAGTGACATTAGTATTTTGGTATACCCCATCTCTTTAGTTCCATAAAATAAAAGCTAATTAACAATAAATAAAATAATAATTAAGCTCCTGAAAAACAATAAATCAAATGTTAAATAAATAAAATCAATTAAACAATAAATAAACAATAGATCAAATAAATCGAGAAGTCAAATAATTATGAAATCTCAACAATAAATTAAACAATCATTTAAACACTAAATCATAAACTAAAGTAAAATAAGATAAACTTCAGAACCCAATAAATAAATAGATAATCAGATAATATTAATATCTCAATCTAGCCACTTAATAAACTATGCAATAGAATCAATTATTAATTTAATTAAACAATCATACTCACAAGGGGTTAACCCTGTAGTGCAATGACAAGTTGCATCCCACTGTTGATAGTGGGTCATAGGTTCGAATCTCTGCCCGAATGATGTCCCCATGCTGTTTCCCTCTATTCGTGCCTTGGTGTGTGGTTGGATCGCCGCCCTGCCTCCTACCCCTGTGATCGATGCTTCCCCTGCATTTGGCGTTAATGCCCCTGTATGCTCGTTGGTGCCTTCAATGATATCTTCCAAGCTGTCCAAGACCCCATGACAGTTGGTACGGTGTGATTCTTCCTTGGTGCAGCTGTCCCTGCCACAACCTGTGTGAACCTGCTGCCAGATGGAGTGATAAGGTGTTCTATTGCAGGGATAAGTAGTTGATATGGAGTGATAAGGTGGAGTGTGGAGAGATAAGGAGAGGGAGTTATAAGGCGTATGCAGAGATAAGGAGAAGGGAGATATAAGGTGTATTGTGGAGAGATAAGGAGATGGGAGTTATAAGGAGTAATATGGATCTGATGGATTGATAAGTTGCATGAGACTTACATTGGATACGTTAATGCAAAAACTTGTTTACCACGGGGATGGGGTCCCCCTTTGTGACCCCACTAGTTCATAGCTCCAGTCAAAAGCATCTATATTGGAGGGGCGAGACCCTGTATTGTCTTAAGTTAGTGGTACGCTGCAGAGCAGCTGAAATTGTAATACCTGTTACCGATAAAAAAAAAAAACAATCATACTCACAAGACCACATAACAAGGGTCCTAACAACCATAGTATGCCACAAGGCAATACTACCATGACTCAACATACATGGTGATAACTTAAGGTTAGAGTGTGTGAGGGAAATACATGCCATTGGGATAAAGACATGCTCAGACCTATGAGACTAGGTTGAGTCAATGTCTGGTACCTGCAAAATCGCATCCACTACTCAACACAATGCATACAATACATATACATCATAATAATCAGACAGGTGATAGAGAATCGCAACATCACATGATCCTCTCTATGAGTGATATGACATCGTCTCTACTCACGAAGATAATCAAACAATATAAAATCAAAGCATCACATAAAATCATGATCAGGAAATATGGTTAGTACCATCATAACAACATAAGTCTTATAAATCTCCAAACATTGATGAGTCATAACATAAATCCACATAGAGTAACTAGCATTCTAGATACCCTCTAAGATAGCAATAGAGTCATAAGTAATCATCTAAGCATAAACCACATGTCTAAATAAGTCTATCAGTATGTAAATCAAAATGCAAGCCTGGGAGGGGCACTACATCCTCCCCCCCTTGGGCTCGACTTACTCCTAGAAGTCGCCAAGGGTTAAGTTGCAAACATACACACATCAACACAAAATTTCTTACTCCAATCATTTCCTAGCTCAAAGTAATATAATAACTACAAAAGTTTCCTTTCTTTACTTCAATTATCTAAGTACATACATTACACAAGGGATAAAACAAGCCACAAAACTCCTATTGGTCACAATAAGCATAATATTAAATTGAAATATCTTCAAGAGAACTTTATTTAACCATAATTTGGACGACTAAAGCTATAATTCATGAATCTGTATTAGCATCTATAAGTAAAAATCATAAAAACTCAGACCATTCAAGCATGGCAACACTTCTTAAATATCTAGTTGAATGCAAAATTTAAAAGGACAAATATACAGTTTAAACCATTTTCTACACATAGGCACATCCTTAAGAAGCCACATATCATACAATTTTATGAGGTAATTTTGAATTAACTTCCTTTAAGACCAAATCAAATCAAGAGAATCTCACATTTACCCAAAATCTACGTTTTATAAATCCCAAAAGGAAGCAAGATTTTTAATTTCCAACCTCTCAATCCCTACCACACTTCTGCTACGCTACTTTGATATAGACACTTAAGCATTTATCATTCAATCAATTATTCAAGACATTCCAAATTATTCACTTTGCAAGATATTATACATGCACACTTAATGAAGATATGAAATCAACAATTTCCTTTGCTTTTATCTACTTACAAATTCCTCAATTTGAATGCACTTCTCTCTAACTTTCATAAAATCTAACAAGTCATCAATATATTTCATCCCATTAACATAATTTTCATTTACTCAACTAATATTAGAATTACCTAATAGTTCATTAAAGCTAGTGCACTTATGCATGGTGTCCTCCTTTGCACATGCTATTAGAGGTTCCAAAGGAACATGATATAGACAACTAACACAAAATGAGGGCCTGCAAGACTCAACATACAAAATGACCACTATGAACAATGAAGATGAAGTCAAAAGGAAATATCCTCAAATCCAATGATTAAATCACGAAAATAAAGAAAACTTGCCAAAAAAATCGATCAAGAAACAAAGTGTGGCAAGTGCCACCACAAGAACAAAACAAACAAAAGAAGAAATTAGGGGCCAGTCCAAAATCAAAGAGATCCAAAATCAAATTAACTCCCACGATACTTCACAAAATCACAAAATAACTCAAGACCAAATAACCAGCTCATCCAGATCTATATCATGAGGTGACCGATATCAATCACACCAAAAGGGAGTAACCTCTACACAACAGTCAAAGGTATAATGCCCTGAATGTGTTATAGAGTGCACGCTAGACAACTAAAATCATAAATTTTATTTATATATCCATATTCCTTTATCATTTTTTTAATGCAATACAATCCTTTATGATAATCTAGACAAATATCCTTGATGAAAATGTCAAATGCAAGGAGGAAATAAAGTGTCTCATAGACACACATGAAATACACTCATACATGATTAATGTTTGAGATGTCCTATTGATAAAATGATCACTTTTTCTTAATCATAACAAGACAAATGTTAGAATTTTAATCAGTCACTTGATGATATACTTTAACATACATATGCCATTTCAATGCTCAATAAATAGTAAGCAAATGGTTTAGAAAGTTCTACATGATGTCGTTAAATATTTGGTCAATCATATTTTTACTGAGACTAATTATTGATAACAAATAAATCTCATTACGTAAAGTAAAATTTAATATCAGATTTCTACTTTAACCACCTATGGTCATTTCCCTACATACCATTAGCCAGTCAATTATCTATATTAAGAATAAAACTTGATATCCTAGCCTCACTTGCCACCACTTAATTTTGTTTAATATCACACACAAATTCAACTACATACATATATTACCTTATCGAATCTCATCTCCTACCATCACTTAATTATAAGAATTCACAAACTAAACATTCCTAACGATCAAGAAGAAAAGTCATTTAGAAAATGCATTACAACATCATACATTACACTATCAATTCATCCAGCTAGAATAGGATAAGGAGATAGCATCTTGTCTCAATCCATCTATTTGATCAAGTAGTACATTTCATCAAACCACATAGCTTCTACTCAAGACTAAGACTTTTATCTTCCCAAACTAATTAGAGACATAATGGTATGATTTTAAATTTTCTATACATGCAATGCACCAAGTTTTTTTTCATTCTACACACAAATAATAATATTGTCTTTTAACTTGTTAGTTTATAAGAACTTCCTACATTATTTATGCAAAAGAGGTACTATCTAATCAATAGACTCCTAAGCACTATGATTATTTTATCTAAATGAGGAGAGGAAGGAAGAACACTTCCAATCAACCAACGTATGCACACGATAATTATGCATGAACAATTTAAAATTCCTATCCATATCACATTTATCGTACTCTGCAACTATTCACATCATTTTCTAAGATATGCAATTCAACTTTCCATGAGGTTTCCTAAAACTACGTATGTAACTAGAAATCTCAAGTTCTTATTGAAAATAATTTATTCAAATAATATTTTCTTAAATGCAGACTCACGCATACATATATATAATCACCTGATAGTTCTATTGGTATCCATACTTCACTAATTAACTTCCTTACTTTTTACATATGAGAATAAACAAAAGAGAAGGGCATTAGTAGACTACTATTTCCTTATATAGGTGCATTCCATACAAGTTCTTCAATTTCACACCATGATCTACACTAAATCAGGTATAATACAAACACTCCATCTTACTATTCATAAGAAAATCGATGTAGCAATCTCAAATACAGTGCGAATGCATAAAAAGTAAGTCTTTATTTTTCCACATAGAACTCATAATTTCCTATTACATAATGAATATCCAATACATCTAGGAATTTCCAATGAGAACTTTTCCTAAACCACTATATCATATTCCCTTACTATTCCATCAACAAATACATGAAGATACATGTCACAAGGATACATATTTTCTTTAACATATACAAATAATCAAGATATAACATGTTTTCTATTCAACATACATAGAAAATTGATATAACAAGATAATCCTATAAACATAGCATTAGATAAGATACGCACACAATTTCCATTTATTCTATAGCATGATCACTTATATAGCGAAAACAACCTCTAACATAAACACTAGAAATTACAGCAAGCAAGACCGGATAGTCATATAGACATCACACTCATTTAAGAGGCATGCATAAGAAATGAATACAAATATTATACGCCATTATGATTTCTAGAAGAGATTAGGGAGGAAAAAAAAGAATAAACATATAATATCTCCTAAGTTCCAATGACATTTTCCATTACCAATCTCAAATAACATCTCAAGTCAAGAGAATATTATAGTACACCACACAAGGCCAAGAGAAACAACCTTAACCATAGATCCCAGTGTTTGCCACCTGGCTTTGATACCAGATGTAACGCGTGCCAAAATACACTAGAGAAATAAACCATAATCTATTAACAAAAGGAGATAATTTTTTTTTTTTAAGACAACCATGACTACCATGTTCTCACTAACATTCATTAATGCAACATTACTACCTTCATAAATAAATGCATCATTAACTATTTACTTGAATACGTAAATCAACATGAACATAACCATAAAATCATATTACACAATTGGAATAACCATTAACATCTCTAATAAACTCATGCAAAACATATCCACTCCCTAGGGTATCTCAACGCCACTATTTGACATAATTCTAACATATCACATAACCATCTAGAACATCATATACTATTATCCACCTAAACATTTACTACCCATACAACTATGATAAATCATTAACTCATATATATAACTCTATCACATTACATTCTCTTTAGATTCATTATAAAATACCAATTAAATATTTCTAATACCCATGTTTATTCATTAAACACTTATAACACCATGAATATAGATGCATTTATTCTTCTCCTACATATGGGATTAAATTATTTTCTAAAGCAGATCCATTACTCAAATAATCAGGAATACTATCCATATTCATATGCAAAATTATAACAACAAACACTTGTCTACTTCCAAATAGGATTCCAAGCTACTAAACGAAATCAAGAGTCATAATATGCCATAAGAACAGACATAATCTAACATTTCAATTCCCTAATTCAACATAGGATCTCATTCCCAACATGATGAGTATTTCCACAACATGAACCATATATTAGGACATCATCTTATTTTAAGAGAATAGTTTTACATGATCAAGTATAAATACATAAGAGCACATGGAACAAACACTTAGTCTATTTTGCTACATCTCATCCTCATGCTTAATAGCACAAGTTAACTAAGTACATAATTGTATTTCACATTTACAAGTCATAGTAATACAACAATTTCTCCAATACATAGAAATCAACACCATAGGACAACTATATATTGAAGAGTCATATATTCCATGTAATTACACAACTACTCATTATTTTTCATATCCCAAGATAACTAACATTGAAGATTAAGGTATGCTCAAAACATCCTTTCCATACCATTTCAATGACGTGAGCAGGAGTTGACATGGGAGCAGGTTTAGGTTTGAATTTGAATGTCTCTAGTATTGGGATTCCAAGGGATTCCCCTATGACTCACCCCACCAAATCGGTCCCTGGTCCCTTGGATGGGGCATCAAATGATACATGGGATGGTGGTACCATGCAGAATACTACCAATGGTAAATTTGTCATCTCTGACAAACCTGGTGATGTTGAGGGCCCAAATAATAAGATTTCATCTATGTAATGCGACAAGAAATGGGCTTCTTTATTTGCAACTAAGCTTAAGGGTAAGTCCATTTCGCCGATACCGCATAAAGTTGATCGGGATTCTGTTGCTTGCTCCATCTCTATCCTAGACTGTAGTATGGATCAGAATATGGCTCACATGAACTTAGTCTTGGTGGATAAATTTGTTGGACCACATCCTAATATTGAGGTTGTTAGATCCTGGGTATCTAGAAAATAGAAAGGTAAGGGTCAAATTGATGTTGTGGCTATGGTAATTGGTGGATTCTTCTCCTTTTCATTTTCTTGTGAAGAAGATCTTTGATCTATTTTGGCGGGAGGTCCCTGGATGCTAGGCAAAGCCTCGCTGGCCCTTAAAAAGTGGGAACCAGGTTTTAATCCCAAAGATTGGGAATGTAATGAAGCTCCTATCGGGGTTAGGCTACCAGGTTTACCCATTGAATTCTAGGGAGAAGAAATATTTGTGGGTATTGCAGTTTGTTTTGGTGACCTAATTTTAGTTTACCCAATGCCTCCAGCTAAAAGATGTCTGGTTTATGCGAGATTGTGTGTCAATGTTAAACAGTCTAAAAATATTCCTTATGAGATTCATATTTTCTCTAAGCTGGGTAGATGGGTTCAAAAAGTGGAGTATGAATCCATCCCTTTTGCGTGTTTCTATTGTAAAAAAGTGGGTCATTGGGCCAAGCAGTGTTCATCTAAGCCAAAGAAGGAATGGAGAAAGAGGAATGATATGCCACTTTTAGAGAAGACAAATGCCCTGCCCACAGAGCCTCCTTTGAAATATTTGAGCAATGATTTGGATGGATCTATTAATCCCTCTATTCCTACCCTGATTGTGGGGGATGGGGTTTTGCCTAAATTTGACTTCTCTTCAAAAGTTCCTCTTGTCCTTGACCCGAAACTCTTGCCCCTTGAGGAGAATATTGGGGAATCCCCTACTATGGATGCCCTCTGTGAAGAAGAGATTATTATAAATGCTATTGGATCTATCCAGGATATTCCCATTCAACTGGTTGTTGATATGGATAACTCTATTGAGGCGAAACCCCTGACCTCTCCCATGTTGGAATCATCCCTAGAGGACTTTGCTGCTTTTATTGAGGTCAAACCAAAAAAAAGAAGAAGGAACTCCCCTATTGGCCAAAACACTCCGCTCTCAGGGGGTTCTTAACCAGAAACTGACAAAAAGTGGATTGTGCATTGGATTCAAGGGAGGTGGGGAGACCACCCAATGCAGTTAGTAGATATAGGCAGAGTCGGGTTTCCATTGGAGACGGAGCCCAAAGAACGTTACTAGAAATGGGGATGGTATCCCCCTCTCATGCTAAATGAAAGTTATCTCATGGAATATAAGGGGTTTAAATCACACCCACAAGCATGACCTGCTATCCAATTTGGTTAGAGATCATAAGCCAGATATTTGCCTTGTCCAAGAAACTAAAATGCCTTGTAGCAAAGTGGAAAAAAATAAATAGGCAATTTTTGGAGATTGTGGTGTTCACTCTGTGGATGTAGATGGTGTTTCATGCGGTATCACTACTCTTTGGAATTTGAGATTGCTATGTGGTAAGGTGGTTATCTCTTCTCCTAATCACATTGCCACTAGATTCTTTAATCTTAAAGATGGATCCTCCTGGATAATTTCCAACATCTATGCTCCTAATGGGAGATCTGCTAGGAAATCTCTTTGGTCTTCGATTTGCCATGCTAGATTGCTCTTCCCTAATGATAAATGGGTTCTTCTGGGTGATTTAAACACCCCACTCTCAAATTTGGAGAAATTTGGGGGTATGCCTATCTCTATTGATAGTAGACAAGACTTGGCTGACATGATCAACTCTTTGAGCCTTTTGGACTTGGATCTTATTGGTGCTAAGTTCACCTAGTCTAATAGACATAGTGGGGAGGATCTCATTCAGGTTAAGCTGGATAGGGGCCTTGTCTTTCCTGATTGGATTCAGAATGCTTCTTGTAGACTCAATGCCTTGCCCCATGTTGGATCAGATCACTTCCCTATTTGCCTTTCGGTGACTCCATTGTCTGGAAGAAAGGTGTACCCCTTTAGATTTGGAAAAATGTGGCTGATGGGCTCTGATATCCAAGATAAAATATGGAGTGGTGGAATATTGATTTCCAAGGTACGACCATGTTTCGTATAGCCAAGAAGCTATCCAATGTGAAGTCTAATATTCAACATTGGAACAAGTCCTCTTTTGGCAATATCTTCAAAATTAAAGATAAGCTCAAACTGGATCTTGAGGAGGTTCAAAAGAATACCCAAGTTTTTGGGTATTTTAAAGATGTCGCAAACAAAGAAATTGCGATTTTGACTAAATTGTATGATATTATTTCCAAAGAGGGGGGATTTTGGAAGCAGAGATCTAGAGCTTTATGGCTTAAAAGTGGTGACAAAAGCACTAAGTTCTTTCATATGACGACCCTTAAGCATAGGGCTGCTAATAGGATAAATAAAATTCACATTGGCTAGAGATGGGTTGATAAGCATGAAGAGATTTGCCAGGAAGCCATCTATTTTATCACTAATCTCCTTTTGGTGGATGATCCTTTGACCCTCTAGCTCAAAATGAGATCTTGCAGGAGGTTCCCATCATTGTCTCTCAGGTTATGAACTTGGAGCTTACCAGAATCCCTTCTCGTGATGAAGTTCGCAATGCGGTCTTCTCTTTTGAAGTTAACAAAGTCCCTGGCCTTGATAGCTTCCCTCTGTTTTTCTTTCAAAAATTTTGGCAGATTATTTTCTCTAATTTGGTCGCTGCAGCTCAATAATTTTTTGGATCGCACTCTCTCCTGAAGGAGCTAAATGCCACCTTCCTTGTCCTCATTCCAAGAAACTCAATGCATGCCCTTTTGAGGATTTTAGACCTAGTAGTTTGTAATTCTTTATATAAATTTTTCACCAAAATCCTAGTGCTTAAACTTAAGAATTTCATCCCTTCTTTAATTTCAAAGCATCAAAATGGGTTTGTTCCTAGGAGGCAGATCCTGGATTCCATTATTGTGGTTCATGAGAACATCCACTCCTTATCTATTAATAAAAAAACTAGGCTTTTTCCTGAAATTGGACCTGTCGAAAGCTTTTGATAGAGTCAACTTGAGTTTTCTTCTTCTAATCCTTATGGCATTTGGATTCAAAGATAACTTCATCCAAGTTATCGAACAATGTGTGTCCACCCCCAAATTTTTAGTGTTGATTAATGGATCTTCCTCTGGTTTCTTCTCTGCATCAAGGGGAATTAGACAGGGGGATCCTCTATCTCCTTTCCTTTTCATTCTAATAAGTGAATCTCTCAATAAAATTATCCAGAGAGAAGTCAAAAAAGGCAATATTATGGGACTACGACCCTCCTCTTAGGCCTCCTTATGCTCTCACCAACAATTTGTAGATGATACTTTTTTGATAGGGGATGGTTCGGTTAAAGAAGCTAAGAATTTAAAAAAGACTCTAGATACTTATGAACAAGGCACTGGGCAAAAAATTAGCTTGGCTAAAAGCTCAATTTTTTTCTTTAACACCCCTGAGCATAGGAAAAACAAGATTGCCTTGATTATAGGGTGTAAAGTTGGAATTCTGCCCAACTCTTATTTAGGCCTTCCCCTCTGCCATGGTCTGGCCCTAGACTCCTTGTGGGTGAACCTTATTGATAGATTCCAAAATAAGTTGGCTGGGTGGAAAGGTGCTTTGTTAAGCCAAGCTGGTAAGCTCTTCCTTCTTAAATATTCGCTTTAAAGCCTCCCAGTTTATGCTATGAGTTTATACAAAATCCCCACCAAAATTGTTGATAAACTGGAAAGAATACACAAAAAAAAATTGTGGACAGGGACTGAATCTAAGAATAGACTACATCTTGTGGCTTGGAATAAGGTTTGCCTTCCCAAGTCCATGGGGGGACTGGACATTTGAAAAACTAATAGATTTCAATAAAGCCCTGATGGCCAAGCAACTGTGGAGATGTCTTAAAGAGAATAATGAATGGATTGACATTTTTTAACATAAGTACCACATTCTGGATATCCAAAACACTCTAGAATCTTATGACCTTCCCAATGTTGTTTCTGATTTATGGAGCAAATTCTTTGGCTCCTCCAAAGTTATTTTGCATGGTTGTAGATGGGTGTTGGGGAATGGTGCCAAAATTAGGTTTTGGGATGCCTGGTGGGCTGGTGATGGCCCCCTATTGGATTTTGTTTGGGCTTCTCATTTTAAAGAATTATGTCACAAAAAAATTGGCTCCTGGGTGGTTGATTATATTAGACATGGAGCCTAGTTAGATCTCAATTCTGTGGATAATGCTTTGATACCTATGCAACCTTGGTTGAATTGTATACACATCCCCCACTCTAATGTTAAGGATGAAGTGTTTTGGAGTTTCTCATCTTCTGGTAAACTCAATGTTGCCGATGCTTATAAGTTCATCTCTAGAAACTTCTCCCCCCCCTTCTGGGCGGGTATCTGGAATAAGCTCTTAATTCTGAAAATTAACATTTTTTTTGGGTTTTTTATGTAGGGTAAGATCTCTACCATTGACAATATTTGCAAAAGAGGTCTTCCTTTGACTAATAGATGTTTCCTTTGCAAAGAAGCAGAGGAAAATGCTAGTCATCGATTGCTTCACTGCTCTTTTGTCAGGGATATCTAGAATTTCTTCCTTGACATCTAGAACACTAATTGGGTCTTCCCTGATTCTATTCAAAGGTTGTGGTTTGAATGGAAGTACCCCTTTGACAATCAAGCTCTGGGAGTTCTCTGGAATTGGTCTCTTCTTAATATTTCTTGGGGTATTTGGAAAGAAAGAAACAATAGAGGCTTTAGAGATTTGGAATCTTTTGTGCTTGTTGTGGCTACTAGAATTCGTAATTCTACCAAAGCAAATTTTCTACACTCCTGCCCTAGCATAAAGAATAATCATCTACTCCCTAATCTCTAGGAGGAATGGGATACTATGAAACGGTGGCAAATTGATTGGATATTGCCATTCCAGTGCACAAAACAAAGGAGTGTAGACAAAATGTTCTTTGGCATCCCCCCATATGGGATGGATAAAAATCAATGTGGATGGGGTGACTAAAGGAAATCCTAAGCCGACCAGGTGCAAGAGAGTGGCTAGGAATCATATGGGTCTATTGGTTTCTGTGGTGGTGCTCCCTCTAGGCACCTAGTCCAACCACTTTATGGAGGCCAGTGTTGCCCACATTGGGTTACACATGGCTAAAAGAGAAGGCTTTAGAAAGGTCTAACTGGAGTCTGACTCACTAAACACTGTCAATTGTCTGAATGGGCACATAGATCCTAGTTAGACGATTGTAAATTTGATCAAGGATTGCTAAGATATAATAAATGAATTGGAAGAATTCAAAATTTTGCACGTATTTCAAGAAGGCAATAAAGTGACGATTCTACTAGCCAATACGGTAGTGGGCTATGTGGTGACTAAATGGTGGAGCAGTAGGGATTCATTCCCCCAAAACTTGTATGATCTGGCTTGTGATGATTCCACCCACTTGCGGTAATCAATGAATTTTAATCATGATTTGATTGAGTTGTTGAGGAAATGACTCCTCTTTGTTTTCCCTAACTGAAGATCTAGAAACTTCCTTTGTGCCTGGATTTTCTGCTACTATTAAGAGATTTTTCTAGTGTGGCCCATTTCCTGCCATTTGGTGACCTAGATTATTATGGTTGGAGACAAGAATAGGCAAGAACCACCTAATTTTGAGAAATGGAAGAAAAACAAGGAGGTGTGGCGGGTCGATGGGGGAATTGTCCCCTTCTTGGAGAGACTTCATGGCCCTTCTCCTCTGCTCACCAAAACCTTTGTCAATTTGTTCAAGAAAGGGGTCTTGAGGGCTCATGGTGTTGATTACCAGTAGGACAAAACCTTGGTGGTGATGGTTTCTGGTGTGACGATGAATGGTAGAAGGTTCTATAGAGACAGGAAAACTAGGGAAGAAGATAGTGAATTTTTTCGACAAAGACAAGGAGCACTCAAGAGTTAACAAAATGGCTGATGGTGGCTACAAAAGGAAAGATCTTATGGCTCCCTAGGTGGAAATGGCTGAGTTCATCACAAGGTATATTACGCCAGTATCTTTTCAAACTGTTTTACCATTTTGAACCATTTTAGGCATGGTAAAGTGATTTCTATTCCTTTCTAGCTGGCCTCCTCTTTAGAGAATAGTCTTGAAAAACATATGGAGAATCCAAATAATCATGTTCTTCATGAAGGGATTATTGTGCTCATCATGGAGTATGCTAAGACCCTTGAAGTTGTGCCCTCTCTATCTGAGAAAGGCCAACATACTAATATTCAGGAAGTCTTTGACTCAGAAATAGATTTGGAGGATAGAGGGGGTGTCATTCCTTTTGATGACCCTGATTATAAGCCAGTGGAAGAAGGTGAGATGATGGTCACCCCTAGTACATTTAGCAGTAAGAATCCCCCCACATTGGCGGCCAACAAATATAAATCTTCCAACAAATTGATTTCGAAGGTCGAGTCCCTTTCTAAAAAGAAGAAGCTTGCCGCTAAGGACTATGGTCCAAAGACTTCACACTAGGAAATTAAACTAGAGATTCCTATTAACATCCTCAAGGAAAAGCAAGGGACCATGCCTAAAGAAGAAGACAATGGGTTACAGAGGAATGGTACTCTAATGAACCTGGTGATGGAAGTGGTAGGAAGCCAGGAGAGTTGTTGGAAGTGGGTGGAGAGAGAAATTAATACCCTCAAAGTGGGGGTTAAGGAGATATTATTTATCTTGATTAGGTGAATTCCTAAATACCCAACCCAATAATCAATTATTAATTGAGTTATAACTTGCAATTAAACCATAAACTCTTCATGTGGTGCCATAGGTCTAGACCCACTTCTTAGAGATCTAGTACTCATAACCTAGGTCCAACACATGCAAGAGCCCACTCTCCCAAATGTGAACCATGACCATAGGTTAAAAACATAACAAGATACATCTTACAACTACATGAAACTAATGATGGAAGGAATCCAATATACCACCACAAATTTGATACAAAAATTATTCATAAAGGTCAGTTATGCACATACATTCAAAGCCATATAACAAGAATCAAGCCATAATCTCATGATGCCAAAATGAAACAAATAAAAAGGCCTCAAGAAAGTCAGATACACATAAATAAGGGCTATACATGAATCCAGTAACATAGACTGATCCTCCATAGTGAGGCACAACATATCCTCTTGTTGGAGTTGCAATTAACCTTCCTCAACAACAAGGTATTCTCCTTGCTGGAATTATAACAACATATACTTACAATCATCAATGATGAGGCAATACCTCTCTTACCGGTGTGCAAAAACAATGAAACAATTAAAATTTGAGTAATACACAGTACCAAGAACCTCAAGGACATCACAACATGCCTCTAGTAAAAATCCAAAATCATAAAAATTGACCATAACTAATGAGATTACCAAAAACCAACCAAAAGACGGATCACGCATTTAACCATTCTTTTAGTGCATATGACAAATATTTTAGCATATTTGTTAAATCTTTTAGAGAATTCATTAAATCTTTTCAAGAATTTATAAAATCTTTTAGAGCATTCATTAAATGTTTTAGAGCATCTATTAATTCTTTTAGACCATTTGCTAAATCTTTCAATGCGTTTGTTAATTTTTTGTCTCACATTTATTAAATATAATAGTGCATTTGTTTGCTTAGCGCATATGCCCAGAAAGTTTCAAAACCAAATTAAAATTCACGACAAACACAAAAATCAAATATTATATATATATACTCCCCAGCTATATAGTTCAAACCATATATATAATTTTCAACCATATAGCTATATCTTTTAAATTAAATATTATACTACCCAAAACACCCCGAATATAATTTTTTTTGGAAAGTTTGTACACCTAAATATGGTTTCAAGATAATTAATTAAATACACAATTATTTAATTATACATATTCCCAATTAATTGAATTTGCAAGTAATTTAATTAATTTCCCTACATTCCTCTACTTGTGATTAAATATAAGGATGTATTCATATAATTCATTCAATAATCCCCCTTTGATTAATTAATTTTAAATTAAATAATTCCCCTCATTTTAGTCAATTATTCTAATTCCTAATTAAGATTAACAAACACAAGTTTGTTGAGATTAATTAACTTTTTCCTAATATTTGAATTTTTAAATTCAAATATGAACACATGGCTCCTAACTTATAACCACCTATCCTAACCATGTGATATCAATTATAATTACATATATTATGTTCCAAATAATTCACATAATGAAGATCCAAGAATCCAATGCATGCACGCTAGCATCCAAGAAGAATATCCCAATGGAAGAATGCATCAAACCACTCGACCATGTAGAACATAATAGGAACTACCCCCCATGCTAGGAGATGACATAAGGTTCCAATTGACACTCAAGACCTAAGCTAACACCTAACAACCAACAAATACAACATGCCATCACCAAACTCCAACATCCAATCACATCACATGGCTAAATTAAAGCAACCATATCAAAACATAACCACAAAAACTATTCACCACTTGATACAATGATTTTTTACATGGAAACCCAAATGGGAAAAACCACTGTGGGGATGAATACCCACAAGTATTTTGAACTCTTCTAAAGTTCACCTTGTTAGGAGCCAAGCCTTGTTAGAAGCTTTACAAAAATGTCATGTTAGGAACAGATCCTATTAGGGACCACCCAGTTAAGGGATTGACTATAATGCCCTGTTAAAAGAAATATCCTATTAGGAGTAACCTCGATAGAGGATTTGAAATCTAGCCTAATGGATCACCTGGTTAGAGGATTTAGATAGCACTAAACCTTTCAAAGCTTACCTGGTTAAGGGATTTAACTGTTGCAATTGTTAGAGAACAACAGTGTGTTAGGATTCTCACAGATACTGAGAGTGGGGGGGTGAATCAGTATCTAACCGGTTATAATATTTTCTTGACTTAAAATATGTAAAGCATATTAATACTATATACCGGTAAGAAATAATGCAATAAACAAAGATAACAACAACCACATGAGAAACACACCATAACACAATAGTTTAATGAGGAAACCCAATGTGGGAAAAACCTCGGTGGGATTTGTGACCCACAATATTCATGTAGCGTCCTAAAATTGTGACACTTGCAATTTCGACTGCATTTGGATCTTCACGATGGTGATGCAACACTGAACCTGAATGGAGACCCCGAAACTTGTCCACAACATCAAAAATTGCATTTTTCCAGCACCCTGCCTGATCCCTCCTTGCACCCTGCTGTACCGAGAGGTGGGACCGGAGCGCCTAGCGCCCTGGTCCCCCAGGACCATGGTGCCCAGCGCCCTGGTCCCTGGCCCTATTTTGGGCCCGGTCTCCTATGGGACTTCGAGTCTTTTTGTTTGCAAATTGGAAAATAATATTTCCTGGTCGGCCTAAGGTCGGGAAAATCAGTCTTTCAACCCTAATTGACAAGTATATAAACTACATTTTCCTCTCTCATTTGGAGAGAGGCGAAAAAAGGTGGAAACGATACTCAAACATTCAAGCATTCAAACATTCCTTCAAGCAATTGATCATTCTAAGTCTCCATTCAAGGCTAAGTGTTGCATTCAAGACAAGGATTCAACCATTGAAGAGGAGATCACATGCTACAACATACAACATACAACAAACAATAACATCTATACCTTCGCATATAAGGATACAAACATCCTTACAACAAGGTACTAGTACTTGTTTTACATTACAGTCATTTACATTTACAACATTTCTCATTTCTTGGTTAATTCCAAAACTGGGGTTTGACCTAAGGGAAAACACCTAATCCCTAACCCCCCAATCGTCTTCGCTTTTCTATGTGTAGGTTGCAGGTACGCAGCTGAAATTGAAGATCTGGAATCCTTGTGCAGAGATGAACAGATCCCCCTTCGTTTCGCGGATTTTTTGGAGGACTGTGTGCACGCCGGGCGCCATCGTCCCGTCAACTTTTGCTCAAATTTGCAGGACAGCGCCATCTCGACATTTTACTGCTAATTCCAGGTCTGCAGCTTCATCCTATATCCCTATCTCAGTTTATAAGCGAATCTTTCTCACTTTCTATGCATTCCTAGCTTAATCATTCTATCTACATTCTTTACAAAAGAGGGTAGCCTTGTTGTCTTAACCCTTGAAACTCATATAGAATCCAATCTTGCATTGCGTGGGATTGGATCTTGTGGGTTTCAACCCCTCTTTTGAATGTAAAGTCTCCCCCAAGTGAAAACCATCAACCCTAGTGAATCTCCCTTCTCTCTCCTTGGAGTTGGGGAGGGGAGAACAACTAGGGTTCGATTTTTCTGCTTTACATTTTGGTGAAGCCGACGTGAACATCCTCATTTTGATTATTCATGGTTAGATCTGAAAATTTTGCTTTCCTAATTACATTTCCATGTTTGATCTTTTGCAAAATTTTAGAGGTTAATTGCAGAAAAACCCTAAATTTTCTTTTTAAGTAATTAAACTTGTGAAATGTTTAATTTTTAATGCTTCTTTTAGATCTGCCCTTCTATTACAAATTATCAATTCATAGTTGTGCTTTAATTTTGAAAATTAAGTGGTTAAGTGTCAAAACCCTAATTTTTGAAACCCTCTTGATTCAACCTTTGTCCGACAATTTCACTAATCAAAACATCTCGAAATCAGCTGTAACTTTGGATTCCGCAATAAAATCATAATATCTTTCATCCCTGAAAATTTTGAAAATAGTTGCGAGGACCGTGTGCACTCCGAGCGCCATCGTCCCCGACATTTTTTCCAAAATTTCAGGAGCTAGATCTTACTGTATTTTTTTGCTAAAATCCAGAATTTTGGCTGATTTTATCAATTTTAAAACCTTCAAAATTACAGTCAAAGTTGGTCTAGCGATTGCTTGGATTGAGGCTTCTAATCATTCAAAAATTGTTGAAATTGAAATTTGTGTCAAAATTGTGTTTCTTACAGTCCTAAATCTGAAAAGTGTGTTATCATTCATTCGAAATTTCAGTGATTTATTCAAATTTTTGCAATTTGTGACTTTTGAAATTAAGTGCTTAATTACAACAACTTTGATTTCCACTTTCAAAATTGAATTTTGCGTGAAATTGAGTCAATTTTCAAATTTCAAAACTTGCATTGCTCTTAACATTCCCTCTAAAATCATAAAATTCAAAATTTCAGTTTCCCTCTCTTTTTCAAAATTCAAATTTTGCATTTTTCGACAATCTGGGTAGGGTTCAATTTTGAGATTGCAACTTTAATTTGGCCTATCTACAGATCATAAAATCACTCAATTTTTTCAGGTTAGCTGTAAAATCATCATAACTTTCATTCCTACAAATTTCGAAAAAAGTTGCGAGGACCGTGTGCACCCCGAGCGCCACGGTCCCAGACATTTTTTCCGAAATTTTGGGAGATTGTCTTGATTGTATTTAACAGCTTAAATCTAGAAGATTGGCTGATTTTACTAAAATTTGCTACCTCTAAAATTCAAAATCTTCTCTCTTTCTTTAGTGCATGAGTTTTACAACAATAAGTCCTACTTACACTATTCCCGTTAGACGAAGCCTTAGAATTAAGTCCTTCCAAGGTTTAATTACTGAGGAGATGGAACCTAATTTGAATGGCCTTTTTAACGAGGACATGGGTAATTCCTCTAATCCTCTTAATGATGAAGAAGCTCTCCATGAGGTTTCTATAGAACAACTTTCAAAATTGGATAACCAATTTGATGATTTTCGACAATGGATGTCTCAAGAATACCCTGATAGTCAAGCTCTTCCTTTAATTGAGGGACTAAAACGTATGCTTCAAAGTGATAAGAATGGAATTGATATTTTGCGTGGTATTGCACACATTGTGGATTCGAATGTGATGCCTATGAACAGTTGTGCCGAAACCTTAGGTTATACACAACCTCCTACTCAAGACAATCATTCTATTCCTTTGACAACTTCTATTGCTAGTATACCTACTCTTACATCAAACATAATGACTACTTCAATACAAGACATTCCTCCTATGATCACTAGTCATGGGGGCAATCTCTCTTCTTCAATCAACCCTCTTCCTTCATTCAATCCGACTTCTTCATTCATTCCTTCAATAAGTGTTCCTATTATATCACCACAAATGAACATGACACAAGGGGGCAATTCATTTTCCATTCCTCCTTGTAGTGTTCCTCCTGTCCAATCATCTCCTATGACTAACTATCATAGTGTCCCACCACCTTACTCTCTACCTTCTTTCAATAACATAACACCTCCATCACAATCTAACACATCTAATATGAACTCTTCGACTGAAGCGACCATTAACAATCTTGCACAAACTGTCTCTTCTTTACAGCAACAAATTGCCTCTATGAATCAATCTAAGTTTAGTGTGCCCACATTTGATGTTGCGAGCCCACTTTCTCTTGACATTGTCTGAGCTATTCCCCCTAAACATGTTGAAATTCCGCATTTGGAGCTTTATAATGGTAAGGGTGATCCTCTAACACATGTTAAGACCTTTCAAACAATATGTACTAATTTTGCTTATGACCAAAGGTTGCTTGCAAAACTGTTTACTAGAACATTAAGAGACAAAGCCCTACAATGGTATTGCTCGTTGCCTTCCTATTCTATTTCTTCTTTCGAACAACTTGCAAATGCTTTCATTCAACAATTTCAAAACAATATAAGTCCTAAAGTTACTTTGATTGATTTAATGCATTGTAAACAAGGTGTTAAAGAAAAAGTGACTGATTTCATTGGTAGATATAAGCATTTGTATGCTCAAATTGCTTTTCTAGTACCTGACAATGATATTCAAAGAATCTTCATTTCTAATTTACAAAAAGATATTCGAGACAAACTCCTGTTTTCTGAGTTTACTTCTTTCCAACAGTTGTGCGCAACTCTTCACAATTATCAACTGACTGTGAGTCAAATGGAACAATCACATCCTATGGCTCCGAGTGATAAGGGTGATAGTAGTCAACAACCATTTGGGAAGTTTAAACTGAACAGAGAGTCCATTAAATTCAATGAAAACATCATCAACAACAATGTGAATGCAGCATCAGGTGTGCCTCCTATTTCTAAGTTTTTCAAGAAAGAAAGAAAGTTTACTCCTTTGAATGAATCATTGCATAGTATTATGAATAAGTTATTGGAACAAAATGTGCTTACTCTTCCTCCTATAAGGCAAATAGATCCTACAAAGATTAATTCACCCTATTTTGATAACAAATCTTTTTTTCAATTTCATCATCATCCTGGACATGATACTGAAAAATGTTTTGCTTTAAAGGGTAAAATTCAAGATTTGATTGATAATAATACTATCTCTGTTTCTGGAGTGAATGATAAAGGCAATACATCTGTAGCTCCTCCTAACCAAAATCTTCAGATTTTTACTGATGCATTACCTTCTCATACCTCTAATGCGATTGATACTACTGATTCCTCTATCTCACCTGATGATCTTGTGTCTATTTCTCCGAATGTGATTAACTTTGTGGAGCAGTAGAAAATCCCTAAAGAACTTTCCATCACCTTTGATTCTAGCGAAACTATCAGGGCACCTGATGGTCCTTTATATATAGTTGCAAAGTCAAAAATACACCTTGCCGTGGAGTGCTTATTGATCCTTCTTGCATGGTTAATATCATTACTGAAGAATTTCTTTTTACTTTGCAATTGAATCAAGTGATCTATGATGAAACAAATGTGGTTGTGAAACTATTTGATGCATTTTCTTCTCCTGCAATTGGTTCTATTACATTACCTATTGAGGTCCATAACAAATCCCTTGATGTGGACTTTGCTATTATTCCATCATCCGAACAGTTTCGTGTGAAGCTAGGCTATCCTTGGCTATCTTCCATGAAAGCTATTGCTTCTCCTATTCACAAGTGTTTGAAATTTCCCCATAATGGTGAAGTTGTTACTGTCAATCATAGTCTCTTTAAACTAGCTGAAAGAACTTCTAGTGTTCCTCTTGATTACTTTTGGCCTAAACAATTCCAACCCCTTCCTCCGCGAAGTGATCATCTTTTCAAATCTTATCAAAGGTGGAAAAAAGATATGATCCTATCTCTAAGTGAACCTAGAACACGCAAACTTGACATTCCTATCATTCTTGAGAAGGAAGTTCTTCCTTTGAAAGATAAAACTAATGTCTTTCCTCAAGAAGATTCCCAACCCATCCCTATGGATGTGACTATGCCTATATCTAATAAACTTCCTAAAAGTAGACCTATCCCTCCTCGTCATGATGGACTTGGTCTCCTTCCTAAACCAAATATTCCTCCCTTATATGGAGCAGTTCCTCCTCCTTCCTCCTATGGAGAGAAGAGACCTTTCTCTTCTCCTATTTTTCAGCCTAAGAGACCACAACCTAAACACCCAAGTGATAAGGATGAGAACATTCCTCCTCCTCAATCTTCGCAATTTCCTACTAAGACTAGACGAAATCGTTCTGCACAAGAACGCTGGTGAAAGCGTCATCTTAGAGCTCAAACTTTGCAATCCCCAAAAACACCTTCAACAAGCATTATTCCATTTTCTCCTCAGCCGGAAATTGAGCCAAAATCTCCTAAACATAAGATGCATGATGGTCTTGATCCTGTGCGAGTTAAAGATCCTATTTTTATAAATCTTGATGATGATATAGATGAAAATGTTATTCATGATGAAAATGTTACTTCTCTTGCTTCTGATAGTGAATATGAACTTGTTGATGTCGATAACCATTTATCTAATGAATTTTCTAAAGTACTTATCCTAGCTCCTAGACAAGAACAACGTGGCTTGGAACATGAACATAGCCCTTGTTTGGATCTTGTGATAGCTCCATCTGCTGTGTTGAATGTTCCTCCTCTAGCATGTTCCCTGCCTTCCTGAAATGTTGATCAGCAAGATCGGGGGGTAGATGACGTGCTAGACTAGTTCATTAGCATAGCAGATTCTCTCCTCCTCTCTTTTGTTACTTCTTCTATATGTTATTCTCATTCTTCTATTTGTTGTCCTTAGTGTTGTCTACTTGAGGACGATGCAAAACATTGAGATCTCTTTTGGTCTCTCTCATGTTGACTCAAAAGACACATGTGTTCCCTTCTTCTAGGTGACCTTCCTTGATTGGGGAATGAAGAACAATTATGCATACATACATATGATATACATGAATTATCATACAATATACTGACCTCGAGGAAAGCAAAGTCACCTTGTGCTTTGTGTTTTGTGTCTATTATCCTTGGGCTTATCTCACACTTGGGGGCTAAATCCTTGCGATAACGTGCTCCTTTCTCATTTCTTATATGTATCACTACCTTAAAGCAATCACCCCCGGTGAGGCATGTGCAATCGCTTTAACGTAGCGGGGCATATATCCCGTTCATATCTTTTCAAGATACTTGAAAATTTCTTGACAAATTTAGCTTTGCCTTGAAAATTTTTGATATCTTTCTTGCATGACTCATAGTGAGGGAACCTTACTACTGATAGTCATGGTTCTCCCTTGTGATCTTCCCTTTTACTTTGTCAATCAAAGTAGTAAGATCCTTAGTCCACTGGGGGCTTGGTGTATCTTGCCTCCTTGACGTGGTGAAAGTTTTTCAATGTTGTTTCCTTGTACTTTACCGGAAGTATGAGCGTACGCTTATACTCGCGCTAAAGTGGGGGCTAAATGTAGCATCCTAAAATTGTGACACTTGCAATTTCGACTGCATTTGGATCTTCACGATGGTGACGCAACACTGAACCTGAATGGAGACCCTGAAACTTGTCCACAACATCAAAAACTGCATTTTTCCAGCACCCTGCCTGATCCCTCCTTGCACCCTACTGTCCCGGGAGGTGGGACCAGAGTGCCCAGCGCCTTGGTCCTTCAGGACTAGGGCGCCCAGTGCCCTGGTCCCCCAGGACCATGGCACCCAATGCCTTGGTCCCTGGCCCTATTTTGGGCCCGGTCTCCTATGGGACTTCGGGTCTTTTTGTTTGCAAATTGGAAAATAACATTTCCTGGTCGGCCTAAGGTCGGGAAAATCAGTCTTTCAACCCTAATTGACAAGTATATAAACTACATTTTCCTCTCTCATTTGGAGAGAGGCGAAAAAAGGTGGAAACGATACTCAAACATTCAAGCATTCAAACATTCAAGCATTCAAACATTCCTTCAAGCAATTGATCATTCTAAGTCTCCATTCAAGGCTAAGTGTTGCATTCAAGACAAGGATTCAACCATTGAAGAGGAGATCACATGCTACAACATACAACATACAACAAACAACAACATCTATACCTTCGCATATAAGGATACAAACATCCTTACAACAAGGTACTAGTACTTGTTTTACATTACAGTCATTTACATTTACAGCATTTCTCATTTCTTGGTTAATTCCAAAACCGGGGTTTGACCTAAGGGCAAACCCCTAATCCCTAACCCCCCAATCGTTTCGCTTTTCTATGTGTAGGTTGCAAGTACGCAGCTGAAATTGAAGATATGGAATCCTTGTGCAGAGACGAACAGATCCCCCTTCGTTTCGCGGATTTTTCGGAGGACTGTGTGCACGCCGGGCGCCATCGTCCCGTCAACTTTTGCTCAAATTTGCAGGATAGTGTCATCCTGACATTTTACTGCTAATTCCAGGTCCGCAGCTTCATCCTATATCCCTATCTCAGTTTATAAGTGAATCTTTCTCACTTTCTATGCATTCCTAGCTTAATCATTCTATCTACATTCTTTACAAAAGAGGGTAGCCTTGCTGTCTTAACCCTTGAAACTCATATAGAATCCAATCTTGCATTGCATGGGATTGGATCTTGTGGGTTTCAACCCCTCTTTTGAATGTAAAGTCTCCCCTAAGTGAAAACCATCAACCCTAGTGAATCTCCCTTCTCTCTCCTTGGAGTTGGGGAGGGGAGAACAACTAGGGTTTGATTTTTCCACTTTACAATTCACTTACTGGTCAATAAGAGAATATTACTGCTACAAGAGGGGCTTGCACATGCAGGAAGGCCAAGTGCCTAGAGCTCACTGCTCAATTACAAAATGGGAAGTCTCACTAACTTACAAAATGGATTATATAAATCCAATGTCTTGTACTACTACAAAATAGCATCTACTATGCCAGATCCAGTACCAGTTTATAGCTCTACTTCTTACATAAACCCTTAACCTATAATTCGCATAATAGGTCCGCCTTATTTTGCCTAATTACATTCCTCCATACTTTCATAATTGTTCTACAATGATCTCTTATATATATGAGTCATTTTACAATTTGCCAAGTCGGATTACAATGATTTTACAATAATAAACAAAATGAATTACAAACAAAATTCTTGTTGGTTTCTGTGTCGATATGCTTCCTTTCACTGCCAGTGCCAGTGTGGAATCTGACTTTGCTAGTGCTGATGGATTGCCTTGCCAATGTCATAGGATTGTAAGGTTACCATCAATTTCAAAACCTTCAATCACCTACAATGTCTCATTCGAGTGTGCATTTTCCAACAATCTCCTCCTTTGGCATTGATGACAACACTCATGAGAAAAATTTAGAAGTGTATCCAAAAATTGAAGTCCAAACATTGTTACCAAAAATGTGTGCTCCCCCTAAGCAGATGATCCTTAAGTTATTGGATTTTTCTCATACCACTACTCCCCCTTTGGCATCAATGACAAAGGTTGTCAAAGTGTCAATAGAGTGTGGTTTCCTGCTTCATCCTTGTAACCGGTTGGTTATAATCTGAAAAAGATTTGCCAAAACTAGATTCAAGCTCTCAATGAACTTTTTGTTGTCTTTTATTGTGGCCTCTGTCCTCTAAACTGTATCGGTGAGGTGTTCCATTTTCTCTGCCGGTGTTTTTTGTCCTTGAACTAGGGCATTAGATATTTTTTTCCTTAAGGTTGTGAGGTAGTATAGTTTTGGATAGTCTCCATTTAAGATCCTTAGCCTTACCTTTTATTCTTTCCTTTTCTCTTTCCATCTTTAATAGTTCTTCCTGAAAACTTGTTATCTTTTGCTCAAAAACTGATAATGAATTAGACGAGTTAATGAAATTGTCAGCTAGTTGATTTATTTCCTCCTGTATCTTGCTGATCTTCTTGTTTATATCAACTGTCAAAAAGTTAGTCTTACGAGTATTTATGTACAAAGTTTTGAATTCCTTTAATGTGCTACATAATTCTGGTAGAAGTGTGTCAAACTCCCTTGTACACTTCTTTATTTCTTCCTCAAAGAATTTGTGTTTTTCCTTCTCTAATCTCTCCTTGAATGCTTCCTCTTTTATGTTTTCAACTGTCACAGTGTTTTCAATAATATACTTAGATAAAGTGTCAAGTTGACTCAAAGAATCTTTATTATCTACATTACATTTTGTAGCTATCATCTTCAGAATTGGAATTGTATCATCTATAGCCTTGTATGCTTGTGAGCTACAATCTATTATTTTCTTTGAGTCCAAAAAACCTTATGTTACATTAGTTGATTTGAATCTTGCAGTTGAAGTGCCAACACTCTATATCCCACCGGTGGGAGAAATATCCTTGCTTGTGGTGACCTTTGGTAGGTCAGTTTGTGTTTCCATTTCCTTAAGAAAAGGTTTGTCTTGCTCAGCTAATGCCGATGGTACTGACTTTGTGTAAACCTATTGTTGTGATGGAGTCTGTTACTCTGCTTGTTGCTCTATGTTACCATCTATCTATTTACCTTCTATGTTATTTTTTACCAGTGCCTCACTAGCCATATTTATCTTTCTAGTTGTGTCCTTATCTACCACAATGTTAACTTTCTGAGTATCAATGTCAACTATGTATAACACCTCAGAGTTCGGATTTGTGTCCTCTTGCGGTATCTCCATACTCTCATTAGCTAGTTGACTTTCAGTTGTAACTACTGGTGGAGTATTAAGAGGCGGTGGGGATAAGTTATCTTTTATTTTTATGCTCGGAGGTCCACCAACCTTGCCTTTACCCTTATCCTTATCTTTCTGACATACTTTGATAGGTTTAGGATTTCTATACTCTTCCTGCTTTTCTTTCTCAACAAGGAATATGTCCCATGCATTAGCAGTTTCCTCTGCAACCTCATTTACTCTACCAACCATAAGTGCTACATGCCAATGTGCAGTTGAGAATACTATTCAGTTAGCCTCTAAGATCATATCATCTATCTCCTTTAGTGAGTTAACAGGATAAACAACAAGTAGTTTCTCAATTTTTATTTTCTTGTCAAGCTCTACAACAGCTTGTCTTCTAGCTTCAAGTCTCTTAAACAGTTCTACTAGTAATTCATCTACAACTTGCATCAAAAATTTCTTATAGATATCCAAGTGTAGAACTACACTATTTTCAACTTTCTCCTTGTCACCAATTGATAATGTATCATATAATTTGTTGATGTTTTTCAACTGTCCATCCTCTATTATTTCATCTAAAAGTTTTTCAATTGGAGCAATATTTTGTTATCTTTTTCTTTGGTGTTAACTTTTTCTACTTTGGAGTTGTCTTCTTAGCTGGGGGCCTTATTGCTTGTTGTTTTTGTCTGGTTCTTCTAGGAGAAGGTGTGGATACCGGTGAAGGTTCTCTTTTCCACACAACTCTTTTAAATGCAGCTGGCATGTCACCTTCCGAAGAAGTTGCTACTGGTGAAAGGTGAGTTTTTGGCTGTTGTGCTTGTAACTCATCTTTACTGATACTGGTTTGTTTAAGTACATCTTCTTTGATAGCCTTTGCTTGCCTAGATCCTCTTCTTACTATTGCTTCTACCTTCTTTACTCTTTTCTTTGATTGAATTTGATTCTCAATAGTCTCAGCACTACCAAATACCTCTTCTTTTGGTTCCTTAGGTGCTTCCAGAAGGGCTTTTGCATATGTTTCAATTATGTTGTCATCAGTTTCATAACCCATTTTAGTAACACAAATGGTTCTTGGGATAACTGCCTCTATCCGAATCTCATCCTTCTTAATAACAAAGCATATTTCATCCTTATACTTATTTACAATTGCTTGAGAGAGTTTGACTCTAGTATTCATCTGGGCCTTTAATGCCTGAAAGTACTCATTTATATTCTTTTCTCTATTTTCACCCATGTTGTATAGTAAGACAATTGTTTGCCTACTGGTATGTCAAAACCTAGATTTTTGTTGCCAATACCAGGCACATGTTTTGTTATGTGCAACATTAAACAGACAAGTAGGTTACCAAATCTAAATGTCCCCCTTTTGTCTTTCTTGATTTTTCCAAGATTATCAATCAGTTCATCCTTCAACCATTCACACACATTTATTTTTGCATTATCCTTGATCATATCATAAGCACTCTTTATGCATAAACTAGAAACTGAATTTAACCTGTTTGCATGTGTTGTTTTATACCCTAAAATCATGCTAATGAATCTAACATTGATGTCGGTTACATCATTCACTCTTAAAGATCTGTTGTTAGATGTTGCACCTGTTAGGTTAGTCACTAGGTCATTTGAGACCTTCTTTGTCTTATCAGGTCTGTTATCGGTGAAGGGTAACCCTGTCACAGCCTTTTCTGCCTCTTTAGTTATTTTGTGAACTAAGTCTAACCAGAAAAATTCACCATGAACCCTGCTTAAAACTATCCTTATAACATCCTTAGGGAATTCCATAATACTAAGGATTTCAGTGAATCCTAGGGTTTCAACTATTTTGTGTTCAGGTTTCATATTACCGGAATCATCACAAATTAAAGTTTTATACACGTTCTTAATTTTCTCTCAACCTAATTCTTCTATGTGACAATAAATGTACATTCTAGGGTCTTCTGCAAAAACTACTCCTTTGGGGATTTGAGAAAATGCACCAACATTATCATCCTTCTTAGCTATTTCAGGAACTAACTGAAATATGGGCCTAGGTGTTTGATTACTTTGACTACAGTAGAGTTTGCTATGAATTTAGGTACAGAAGAAGATGCCATGATTATAAATACCTTTCTCTACCTTAGGAATGATTGATTGTTGAATTCTTTTGCTACTTTGCTCGAAATGTCTTTGCTCGGAATTTTTGCACTCTTCGAATGTTTGAATGCTCGGTGAAATGAAATTGGAGCCAAAAACACTGATTTATAATGTTAATTTGCCAACCATCATATTTAATGCTTGTCAGTTAAGTAATCACTTAACTTATCTGCCAATATAGAAGCAATTTCAACTTCTCACCATCAATCGAGGGAATAATAGCATGTTTCACATTTGATTGCTAAACCCTCAATGAAATTTTCTTCAGTTAGATGAAGACTCTCCTGCCGGTGGATTGTTGCTTTCTTCTATCGGTGGAGTGTTACTATGTTCTTTCGATGGAGGAGTATTCCTATCAACATTTAGTTTTGATTTCCTGATCCATTGTTTTGAGAATTCTTGCTTTACCTCTTCAACCTTTTCTTTACCTTTCAAACTAGCACCATTATTGTTTACCTATGAGGACTTGCTTCTACAAAATTTAGCAATATGTCCAATTTTGTTACAGGCATAACAAGTCACATTGTTTTTCTGAATAGATTTCCCATAACCTATGTTGGTTTGTGTTTTGCATTGATTAGATAAGTGTCCAAATCTTCCACAAACATAACATCTTACATTCATTCTGCAATTTTAAGAATTATGACCAACTTTGTTGCATTTTGAACATTGACCAGTGGGTGTATTGGTATTCTGATAATTTCTAGATCTACATTGATTTTCTCTATGACCATACTTGCTACAGTTAAAGCATTTGCCATTGAATTTATCAGTAGTAGGTTGTCTTACCGGTTTGCCATGATCATGTGTGTTTGCAGTACCGGAGCTTTCACCAGTTTCAAAGCCAAGACCATTAGTGTCACCATTAGGTTTCTGATTCTTCAACAAGTCACCAAGTTCTTCTGAGTTTTTTTTGAATTTTTCTTTATGTTGATTTGTAGCAGTCAGTTCTCCTTCCAAGATACCTTTTTGTCTCATGAGTTCATTTGAGTCATTATGTGCATGCATCAGATTTGTCTTCAACATATCATTTTCATAACTAAGTCTTGTGTTTTCATTTGCAGCATCATTTAGTCTTCTAGTCAAGTCTTCTTCATTCTTCTTTCTATCTTTAATTTCTTTACAAAATCCCATAGTCATATCATGCATCTCATTCTTTGTTGTCATGTTTTCTTGTTTCAGCTTATTCATTAGGTCACTAAGAGTTTCCTTTTCATCATTCTCATTTTGCATCTTTTCACAAAGTTCTCTTCTCTTGTTTCTTGAAATGGTAAGATTTTCTTGAAGTGCTTGAATAATATCCTGTGCAACTTTTAGATCATCTTCAAGTTTGATATTTTTCAATTTTTCTGCATCATAGTCTGAGAGAGCTCCTTGTAATTGCTTCATCAAGTTTTCCATCTCTACCGGTGTCAAGATCTTCCTCAAGCTATTAGGATTCTGAAAATAGAGGACCAGGCTCTGATACCAATTGTTAGGATTCTCAAGATACTGAGAGGGGGGGTGAATCAGTATCTAACTGGTTATTAAATTTTCTTGACTTAAAACATGTAAAGCATATTAATACTGTATATCGGTAAACAAGAAATAATGCAGTAAACAAAGATAACATCAACCACATTAGAAACACACCATAACATAGTAGTTTAATGAGGAAACCCGGTGTGGGAAAAACCTCGGTGGGATTTGTGACCCACAATATTCACTTACTGGCCAATAAGAGAATATTACTACTACAAGAGGGGCATGCACATGCAGGAAGGCCAAGTGCCTAGAGCTCACTACTCAATTATAAAATGGGAGGTCTCACTGACTTACAAAATAGATTATATAAATCCAATGTCTTGTACTGCTTCAAAATAGCATCTACTATGCCAGATCCAGTACCGGTTTATAGCTTTGCTTCTTACATAAACCCTTAACCTATAATTCACATAATAGGTCTGCCTTATTTCACCTAATTACATTCCTCCATACTTTCATAATTATTCTACAATGATCTCTTATATATATGAGTTATTTTACAGTTTGCCAAGTTGGTTTACAATGATTTTACAATAATAAACAAAATAAATTACATACAAAATTCATGTCGGCTTATGTGCCGGTATGCTTCCTTTCACTGTCGGTGCCAGTGGTCTATATGCCGGTGTAGAATCTGACTTCGCCGGTGCCGGTGGATTGCCTTGTCAATGTCATAGGATTTTAAGGTTGCCATCAATGACAAAACCTCCAATCACCTACAATGTCTCATTGGAGTGTGCATTTGCCAACACAGTGTTTTGTTGATCTGGTAATAGCACTAATATGCTTGATCACATCATTTTCATGCTCCTATCTACCTTCAAACATACTGCAGATACTCCTCCTAGTTTGACAACCAGTCACACTAACACTTAACCAAAATTTCCAACACTACAACAAAATAACTAATCAACCTTATAGGAAAAACAGTAGGTTGGTGACACATCACAAACCTAAGATCTCATAGACATTACAAACAAATTGGTTCAAACATGACCATTGGATTACATAGAAATCATTGTACATTATACAAAACAACCTCTACCACTCCTTGATCACCACTTCATCGAATCCTGTAACTCATCACGTGGTTTCCTCACCATGCAATGCGCTCGCTCATTCCCTAGATAAAAGAGTTATCTCTACATGCCAAAATAACTTTGAAACTCATCACATGCATCATGCATACATGGCATAATCATCTCCGATTGTTATTTGATCATAGATAAACACAAGTGATTTACCAAGCTCCATTGGTTAGGGTTTGGCATATCAATAGGTAGGATTACCAGTTGATCTCACTACTTCAATAGTAATACTGGCTTCCTCCACTACCTCAAGTACCAGTTGCAATAAAATTCTATTACCGGTTGCAATTGACATCAATGACAACACAATATTTCATCAATGCAATCTTCATGCAAATGCAAATAATCTCCCCCTTTGGCATTGATGGCAATACAAATATCAATACCCTTTGATTGTGGTAATTAAGAGTAATTCACATACATAGGTATAGGAATCTTGGTTTACATTTTTCCATGGACTCTCCTTCAACTGAGTCTCCATGTCTTAAGCTGGCAACTGGCTATAGTTCTTCTCTCTATCAATCATACAGTTCTTCTCCCCCTTTGGCAATAATGCGAAAGTGAGAGTAAAATATGTAGTGTCATACTTCACTGTTCTGCATCAAGATGTTGCCCCTGTAGAGTAGCTCCACTCTAGACCAATCCTACTTCAAGATTCTTCAATTAGCTCTAAGACTGATGTCTTCCACATCTATGCAATTGATCTCATGCAAGGGCACAACCACTAGCTGCCCTTTCAGATACTCAAAATTAATCTTAGGCAGAGGTTTAGTAAAGATATCTGCTAGTTGTTCCCTAGTAGACACATATTCCAGTAATACATATTTACTCTACACTTTCTCCCTCAAGAAATGATATTTCAGCTCATTATGCTTGGTTCTAGCATGCAACATCAAGATATTTGAAATATTTATTGCACTGGTGTTATCACATTAAATCTTTACCGGTTTTGTGATCTTCAACTTGAATCCTTCCAAAATGTGTTTCATCAAGATTACCTAGGTACAATTCATATATACTACAACATATTCAGCTTCAGCAGTTGACCGTGATATACAACTTTGCTTCTTCTTCTCCAAGATACAAGCCTTCCTCCAAGAAAGAATGCACCACTAGTTGTGCTCTTCACGTCATCAACATTTCCTACCTAGTTTGCATCTGTATAGACTTTCAAATCAAAGTTACCTATATATAGATACCGTAATCCATAATCAATAGTACCTTTCAAATATCTGAATATCCTTTTAGTAGCAACTAATCCAACTACATGAGCAATATTTGGTCTATTGTGAAGAACATAATGCAGTTTCCCTATCATAGACCTATATTCCTTTTCAACAACAGATGTGGCAGAATTATCCTTAGACATTTTACAACCTGTAACCATTGGTGTCCCAACTAGTTTATAGTCTCCCATTCCAAATGTCTTCAATACCTCTTTCACATATTTGGACTATGTGACAAAAATACCACTCTTCATCCGTTGAATTTGCAAACCTATAAAGAATTTTATCTCTCCTTCCAGAGACATCTCAAATTCACTTTTCATCTCATTTGCAAATTCGTCACTCATGTCATCATTGCATCCAAGAATGATATCACTTACAAACACTTCACTAACCAGTATCTTATCTCCTTCAGTCTTGAGCTATATATTGTTGTCTTCACTAGTTCTCTGAAAACCTATCTTCACCAAGTGTGAATGTAGTCTTTCGTACCATGCTCTTGCCTTGTACAGTTTACACACCATATCTTTTGCATCAATCAAAGCATAACCATCTGGTTGTTCAATGTAGACTTCATCTTCCAGTATTTCGTTTAGAAATGTTGACTTCATATCCATTTGATATAATTTTAATCCCCTATGTACTACAAATGCAAGTAGAGTCCTAACACCTTTCAATCTAGAAACTAGTGCAAATGTCTCGCCATAGTCTTCTCCTTCTTCATGTGCATAACCTTTGCAAACCAATCTAGCTTTATTTCTAACTACTACTCCATCTTCATTCAGTTTATTTTTGAATACCCATTTAGTAGCTATTACATTTTTGTTCATCGGTATGGGTACTAGGGTCCATGTATTGTTCTTCTCAATCCTATCAAGATCTTCTTTGATAGGCTTGATCCAGCGATCATCTCCAAAGGCTTCCTTTATTGTTCTAGGCTCAATAGTGGAGATCATACACAAATTCTTTCTAATTCTTCTTCTGGTTAACACACCAGCATCTTTATCTCCAATAATCTGGTCGGGATTATGATTGAGTCTCGCATACCTTGGAATAACATGACCATTATCTTTAGGTTCTTCTTCCTCACTATCTTCATCTTTTGCAGAATCTACCTATTATGGTTGAACTGGTACTGCAACAACTTTAATCATTTCACCAACTTTTGGTTTCACCAGTTCTGGTTCCAAAATCAAAATATAAGGTTCATCTTCCTTCTTCTCCTCACTGGTTTCTTCTGAAACTTCAGGACACTCATCCACTTAGACATCAACACTTTCAATGATTCTCTTTGTCTGGTTGTTGTAACATTTGTAGGATTTTATCTTGGTGGAGTAACCAAGAAATATACCCTCATCACTCTTAGCATCAAACTTACCAACATAGTCACCTCTCTTGATAAAACATTTACTGCCAAAAACCTTAAAGTAACTGATATTAGGTGATCTACCATACTAGTATTCATAAAAAGTTTTATCCTTACCTCTTTTAACTAATATTTGGTTCATAGTGTAGACATTTGTGCTGACAACTTCTCTCTAGAAAGTCTTTGCTACACCTCCTTGTATGAGAATTGTTCTATCTTCTTCAACAACTGACTAGTTGTTCCTCTATACAATACCATTTTGTTGTGGTGTCCTAAGTGTAGAAAGTTGCCTCTTAATTCCATTGTCTTCACAATATCTAGTGAATTCATCTGAAGTAAATTCACCAGCTTGATCAGTTCTTAAGCACTTTATCTTCTTTCCACTTTCCTTTTTAGCTAAGGCCCTGAATGCCTTGAAATTACTAAAGGCTTCGGTTTTGTCCTTCAAGAATGTTACCCACATCATTATTGAGGAATCATAAGTGAAGATCATAAAATATATATCACCTTGAATACTTCTAGTTCTTATTGGTCCATAAAGATCTGTATGAACCAAATCTAACAAATGTTCTACTGAGAAATATTTGCTCTTAAAAGTTGAAGATGTCATCTTCCCTAACTGACATTCCTTACACAAAGCATTCATTGGTTTTTCCAACTAAGTAAAACCTCCTACAGGCTTGGACTTATTGACTTTGACAATGTTATCAAAGTTTACATGACAAAATCTCTTATGCCAAAGCTACTATCTTCTACTTTAGCAATTAAACAATTGTTGACTTTAGGATTCAGGTGAAACAAGTTACCTTTTGTTTTCTTGCTGGTTGCAATCAGTTCACCTTTATTTCCATATATTTTGCACATTCTATTCCTAAATTCCAGTGGATAACCTCTGTCATTGAGTTGAGCCACACTCAAAAGATTGTGCTTCAATCCTTCAACCCAGTAGGCATCATCTGCATTTCTCTTTCCATTAAGAGAAATGGTTCCCTTTCCTTTTACCATGCAAGGTGAGTCATTTCCAAATCTCACAACACCTCCATCAAATTCCTTCAAAGTAAGAAATTTACTTCGGTCATCAGTCATGTGGTGTGAACAATCACTGTCTATAATCCAATCATCAAAAATATCCATGCGAGAAAGTGATGCCTTGTGATCAGATATCTCCTCTTTAATGGAAACAAATCCAATGTCTTCATTTGCATCTCCCTCAAATTCCTCATCTATGATTCCTCCATCAACTGCAATGAGGCAATCTCTTTTACCTTTTCCTTTGTACTTCTTGTACTTCTCACATTTATGCTCATTGTCTCCATTTGGACATTTAGCTGCAATATGTCTAATCCAAATACCTGCAATACACTTCAAAGGTAATTTACCTCTGTACTTACTAGTACCTCTGGCTAACCGCTTGGCCAACAATGCTTCAAGCTTGATCAGACTGTCTTCATCATCAACTTCCCTGCTAGATCTAGACTCATAACTACAATTAGCTTCTTTTCTTTTCCTCCTCTATGGATTAGAAACTGAAGCTCTAAATGCAAACTCCGCTTTTTGAACACTTCCATCAAAATGATTTAATTCAAATGCAGTAAGTTTACTGATGGTGGAGTCAAGAGTACCTTAGTTTTATCAATAGACTTTAGTTCCTGAATGGCTGCAACTCGGATGGCATAGACGGGTAGAAGGGTTCTCAACACCTTACTAACCACTATGGTATCCTCCCCTTTACCACTTGCACTATTGATTTCACCAACTATCTCCTTGATCCTCTGACCATACTGTTGAATATTCTCACCTTCAACCATCTGCATGCCATCAAATTTACCTCTCAAACTCTCCTCTTTGGCAATCTTCACATGCTCATCACCGCTATAGATATCCTCAAGTTTCTTCCACACATCATAAGAATTCTCCATACCATGGACATCAACATACTTTGAATCGGAGAAGGAATTGATAATGGCCTCCAATGCTTGATTATTCTCTTTTTTCTCTTTCTTTTGATCATCAGACAAAATCCCACTAGGAAAGGTATATTTGGTAACAACATGTTCCCAATAATGACTTCCTATGATTTATTATAGATTCTACATTCTCTCTGATTTCCCCAATTTCCTTACCACGACATCTCAGATGAGTCTCCATCTAAATTTTCCATACTCTGTAATTTGTTCCATCAAGCCTATGAGTATCTCTCTAAAAGATAGCATTAGATAAACTAGATTAACTTGAACTGTTAGTCACCATAGCATCTTCCTCAAGCAGTTAAGCTTCTGCAAAGAGGACTAGAGCTCTGATACCAAAATGCATAAACCAATTACCAAGATAGCAAATATATCAATTAAGTACAAGCAATAAGTAGACAATAAATACCATCCACATGACACCAAGATTTGTACGTGGAAAATCTGGTAAAGGGAAAAACCAGGGTGGAAAGCCTACCCATAGTCAGATAATAGTTCTATAGTAAGTATGTGATTACAAATATAGGGGCCTACACCTCCAGGAAGGCCAACAGTCTTGAGCACATTGCTCATTACAAAAGGAGTCTCACTGACTACATAAAAATCCAAACTACAATCCAAAAGAAATAATGAACTGCAATGATAGAATCTCCTTTTCCTGAGTATAGTTTTGATTAAGCTTAATACCAAAGGATGAAATCCTCTTACATAAACCCAACTTGATCATCAATGAACTACCAAATCCTCTGTCTGAATGATTATTACATTATTCGCTCCTTACATATCCATATCCCTTACATATATAATCTACAATGAGATATTACAACATATATATACAAACCCTCGGCCATAGACAATAAGGTTGGCCATTAGAAAATAAAACAATTACATAATTACAAAACATGTTGGCCTGAGACCAAATAAATAATAACCAACCCATAAGACATCCTAGAAACACATCAAGAGGTCTAATCAATACTTTACATTAAGCTGGTCCATAACCTAGATAAACCAAGACCCAATATAGGTCCATAATCTCTACTAGAAGCCACACAAATACCAGTTATGCATAACATCAAAGATCTTCAATAAAGATCTACCGGTGAAACCCTCACTGGAACAACAAACCAAACTTACCAGCATACAGGATAGCATCCAATCACCAAATGAAAACCAACTGACTGAACATGAATTTGAGTAGCATGAGTAAGCCAATTACAAAAACTAAAACATATTGGAGAATACCAGATCATCATGATCTAATCCAACCATAAACCAAACAACCTACTAGGACTAGAAGGATATCGGTAAAGCAGCAAAAAAAGCTAGTGTTGACATCAATGAAAAAACATCAATGCAACACATAATCAATTCCTCCAAACGGCCAACACTCACAATCCTCAACACTAAGGAAATATCCCTCTTACCGGTGGGAAAAAAAATGAAACAATTCAAATATAAGCAATACATAGAACCAAGAACCTCAAGGACATCACAACATGCCTCTGCTAAAAAGCCAAAATCATAAAAATTGACCATAAATGATGAAATTATCAAAAACCCACTGAAAAATAGATCACGCATTTGACCATGCTTTTAGCACATATGACAAACATTTTAGCATATTTGTTAAATCTTTTAGAGCATTTGTTATATCAGTTAGAACATTCACTAAATATTTTAGAAAATTTGTTAGTTCTTTTAGAGCATTTGTTAATTCTTTCAGTGCATTTGTTAATATATGTCGCATATTTATTCAACATAATAGCACATTTGTTTGCTTAGCGCATATGCCTAGAAAGTTTCAAAACCAATATAAATTCATGACAAACACAAAACTCAAATATATACTCCTGTAAGGCCTTCCCCAAACCAAGCTTTGATTAACTTAGTTGACCATGTTTGACCCTATTGATAAATGCTATATAATGTATTAGAATGGACTATGTTAGACCAATAGATTTCTGAGAAAAGAAATTGAACCAAGTTATAGAGTTATTTCACCTTGTGGTGTACATTTTGATGTGTTATGAATGTGAAATCCTAAAAGATCCATTGATGGGATAATCTTGATCTAACGTATGTCAGCTATGTCTGGATTTAGAACTTATATGATTTTCATGAATTGGATAACATTGATGAATGTTGATGCTTCATTTATATGCTTTATGATATAGTACTCAATATGATTCTAGAATAGGATAAATTTGAGATGATAAATGCCACTATTGGAATTGCAGGATTTTACTATGATAATAGAAATAGGATGTATGTGTATGTATGGATCAAAATTATGAGATTATGATAATTGCTTTGTGTGGATTTATTTGGATGTAAGATATATTGATTTGTTCAAATGTAAAGTGTATGCAGAGTGTTTGACGTGTATTCTAATTCATGTGTTTTAATATTATATGGGGTTATTTGAAATTACTAATGTGTAATTGAGTTGCACAGGAAAAAATATCCATGTGACCATGGAAATAGTACGGAGAACCAAACCTGGACCTATGTATGTTCGTAAAACCAGGGTTTGTCTATTTGGAGAGACAACACCCCATTTGTGTCATATTTTATTCGTAATAGTAAATGATGCATGTGTGTTAAATGTTATTTATTTGACTTACTTAAATCCAACAAGAGACAAGATTTCATGTACAATTTTGTAAAAGTATTTTCTTTGTGTCACATGACACATGTGTTGATTTATGTTTGAGTTTTTAAATTTGTCTCTTGGAGGGAATTGTTTAACTATAGCTTTTTCAGTTAAATTTAATGTGATTCCATAATTGCCTTAGGTAAAGAATCTTTGGGGTGGTCAACTTAGGTTTGACCCGAAAATAAACTTCAGAGGGGTTTAAAAAGGGTTAAATGGACTCCTAGGGGTAGTTTATTAGGGTATCCTAAAGCCCATAAGGTATACCTAAGGGTTAGGAGTAATTTTAGGCATGTTTCTACTCCCATGTGACCATATAGACACCCTAAAAAGTGACTTTTCTAAGTTGTGCGAAAATGGAAATTAGAAGGCTTGAACTAAGTTGTTAACCTTCCTTTTTGGAATGAGAGTTCCCTTTCCCATTTTACCCTACTTTCCTTTTCAGTTTTAGAAACTTGAGAGAACTCACACTAGTGTCTTCTTAAGCAAGAAAGAGAGATTTTGGCGGTAATCACCCACTCTCCATTTTTGGAGACAAAAGAATTTTGACAGGAAAAAAGATAGATTGGGAAATTAAGAATTGAGCTAAGTGTAGATAGAACAGGCTGGTGGAATAGGGCTGCTCATCCTCAACAAAAATAGCATACCTTTGGGCAGTTTAAGGTTGGTTCTACCTTTCTTGTAATGTTTTCTTAGTGCATGTTGTATTAAAAGAAAATGCTTGTGTTAAAGGTTAGTTTTCCTTGCATGTATTCCTTGGAAATTTAATTGGTGTTTTGTGCTTATGCAATTTATGTGTTTTGGGAGTAAATCAAGACCTCCTACTCTTGGGAGAGAGGATGGTCTTGTGGGTGGTAGCAGTGACAACCCTCGAGTGAGAGGCTCTCGTTATGAGAGTGATCACAAGGGGTTTTATGTGATCCTTGCTACATGGCTTGTTTATGCATTTGGGGGTCATAAGAAAGGAAATAAGGCGTGAATGCCATGGGGCACATAAGGAATGTGGGGAAGTTATACTTGATGTATTTGGTTTGCCATGAGGTGGCTATATGTTTTGGTTTACCATGAGGTGGCTATATGTTTCACCATACTTGCAGTCTCCTCAGGGTACTTGGTCCACTACCACCCTTGAAAAGGCATCACAATGTGTGGTATAGTGTAGCCCTAGGTTGGGAATGTGATTGTGTTTTCCCTTGTCTTTTGTGTTTGCATGTGTGTTACCTCTCTAGGGCTTGGTTCTCCGAGCTCGGGGGTGGCTACTAGTTAGCCTAGGCTGGGAGGTGAGCACTCCATGGTCATCTCTTTGATTATAATTGCAGGTTGTTGAAAAGAAAGGATTGAGATTGTGGAAATTCAGTGGAGTTATTTGTTGCAGAAATCTGATTGGAAATATTTTTATTATTTTGTTTTAAAAGTCCCCATTTTTAATAATGAGAGACCCATTTGTAAAATGATGATGGTGTCTTGAAATGTAATTTAAAGAATTGAAATATGTTAATGCTATATTGCAAGAAAAATGAAATGAATAAATCTGGATTTAGTTCCTAAAGCTTTTCTGAGTTTAAATATTTGTTGAGTAGATAATATTTTGGAAAAACAATAAATTTATTTTATCCCTTAATGCATATGAAATAAAACAAGGAAATAAAGAAATGATTTAAGGATTGCATGCATGTTGCTTTGAATATAAATGTTTCAGTTTAACCTCTAATTGCATGGTTAAATCAAAAGGATTCTAGATAAATAGTTGTTGGAATATATTCTAATCTGTCATTTATTTAATTGCAGAAAATAGACTTTAAAAAAAAATATATTGTAGTCTCTTCTAAGGATACATTTTTTATATTTCCTAGATCTTAATAATCGCTGCTAGAATTTATTAAATACCGTCATATGATATGTGCAGAAAATAATGTCTTTGGTTATGCAAATCAACTGAAATAAATATTTTTTGGAGTTGCTGTTCTAAGTAAATTTAATTCTATTATTTACTTAATTCCTGCAGAAAGTAAATACATATTTAAACGTTATATCTATGTTATTTTAGCGAATAAAATTTAGATAAAAGGAAATAAATACCATTACCTAAGTTCGAGGAATATTTTTGTTTTGTTAAAATGTTCGAAATAAAAGTAGATCAACATTTGAAATAGGTTTAAATATATATATAAATATATATATATGAATATATATATATATATATAAATTTATTTACATTTAAATATGTTTGAGTGTGCCCCTGTCAAAAAAAAACAAAAAGTACTGTCTTTAATATTTAAATGTATATATACAAATATATATATATATATATATATATAATTTAATTAAAGAAAGTGCTAAGCTAAAATATTTAAAAAAAAAAAAATTAAACAAAACAAAAAAACTAAAAATCCCCTAAGTGGCTAAGGCTCTTGCCGAACTGACTATGCGAAGCACAGTGGCCGGCGGAAATGCCGAACCGCTGTGGTTTGTACAGTGGTCGACGTGGCCTATAGCCGCCACTGTGGGAGACCACAGTGGACGGTGCCATTGCGGCATCCATAGTGGATGGCCCGAGGGCCGCCACTGTGGGCGACCACAGTGGTCATCGCCACTGTGGAAACCCATAGTGGACGACGCCTCCATGAACGCCGCCGCCCGTCTTCGCCCTGTGCTACCATGGCCGCTGCTCGGTGTGTCATTTCCTGCAACCCAGGGATAAAACCCTAGCCGGTTAGGGCTAGGGTTAAAGAAAGATTTTAAGAAAAAAAAAATTAAGTTTCAAAAAATGCAGGGCTTAATTTATTATGAATAAGGGGACTAGGGTTTTCATGGAGTTATTCTTTTAAAATATATACATATATATAATTATGTAAATAAATATATATATGAATATGTAGATTTTATATATAGGGTTATGATTATGTTTTGGATAAAATTGTAAAGTCTTATAATATGAGCGAATTTGAGTAAAATGTATAATTTTTGTTTATGGAAAAAAATAGTTATTTAATTTATATATTAAGGAAAATTTATAATTTATTAAAAAAATTAATGTTTATTTTAAGCATTAATAATGTAGTTGTTAAAGGGCAACTAGTAGGCCAAATATTTTGTTAGAAAATTGTTTTTAAACATAAGGATATAAAAGAAAAGGGATGTTTTTAGATGATATTATTAATAATCTTGCGGAAAAGATTCCTTTAAAAATTAATTGTCTTATTAGTCGATTTATTTTAATAATTGATTAAAATGTACCTTAGGCAATTTAGACTTATTAGAGATTAATAATATCTTCTCCAAATATTTTTTGAAAGCTTGATTTAATTAACTAATGACCAACTCGTTGAGTCAATAAAACCTTTCATTCAATATTCTGCTTTCTTTTTAAATTATTACTTGAGTTAGTCGAAATAGTTAACTCTAAACCTAGTTAAGACACAACTTGCTAGTGCTTATCGTATTAGCGAATTTAATTTTATTATGTTATTAATTTTATTTTTTTTAAATAATTCGTATGGAACACCTTTTTAAGACATCTCAACTAATTAAACAATGGATTGTATGTAATTTTAGTGATTTAAAAAAAAATTATCCTGATCCTGCCCTAAATTTTGGGCATGACATTTTGGTATCAGAGCCCTAGGTTCATACACTGGTGAACATGGGCTACATTCATAACTTAGTTGAAAACAAACTATGGCTAGAAGTATAACACCTAGGTGAAAACTTGCGAAATAACAAAGTGAAACATAAGTGAAAATTCTTGTGGATCAATAGATCAACATATATCAATTCAAGGGGTTCCAAGGGTCACTAAAAACCCTGAAATTTGAACTTATTAGTCATAATATTTATGTCTTAAATAAAACCCCAAAGGCTGCAATATATTCATCTATTTTTTCATATGAAGTAATTTCAGTGTTTATTAACGGAATTTAGTTATTTAGTATTTATGGGGTTACCATTCAATTGGAACCTAAAACACAATAACTACCCTAATCAAATCAAGTATGAGGAGTTAATCTTTCAATAAAATACCTCTGATGGTAACTAAAGGAATGTTGTCCATCAAGATATGTTCTTGACATGGCAAATCAAGCGAGATAAATTAGGCCTTAGATGAAGGCACCATAAACAAGATAAATAAAACTAAGACAGTTCAAGTTAATTTTTAAGCTGTGTGAAATTACGATGGCTAAAAAGATCAAGGCCATCATTGGAGACATAAATGAGGAAGAAATAAAAGGAACTCTTGTGAATCTCAGATAGAAGCATTAACCTATCCTAATGACTAGGTACCTTAAGATTGTGGTCATGCTAGAGTTCTTATTAAGAACATTTGTTGGACAATGTTTGTAGCAATATAGTGGAGCTAGAGTCGGATAACCTTGAAGATAAGAACTAAAATGATGAATAGAAATTCCCTTGATCAGAAAACCCTAGTAATTCTATAGGTGAGTTAAATAAGGAGAAAGGAGGCATGAACTTCTTGGGTGAAAACACGTATTTACAATAAACCCTAAGTTCATCCATGGTTATGTAATTGGGGAAATAAGCAAGTAAAACCTCAACTAGTTCCTCTATGGGAAGATAACCTTGGAGAAAGTAAATAGTGGAAGAGAGGGTAGAGTTGAGTTGGGAATCATACAAAAATCTCCATTGGAGTGCAAGGAGTGTAAAAGTATTATGATCTTATAATCTAGGAATGAGTAACTAATATTCATTCAGAAACTAAGGAGAAGAGTGCAACCCAATCATGATTAGTCGCTAGGTACAAGACAATATGTATCACAATTTAACTACTAGGCACAATCGAAGAAGTTTTGCAAATTATGGCACTCAAATTTAAAGATGTGCGAAAACATTAAGTATGGGTGGAGAAACATGTGGATAGAAATGGCTTATGGAGAGATTGTATAACAATAATATAATACTAAAGTTTTAATTAGAATTAGTTGGCAGCATAAAATATTTTATGAGAACATTGATAGGGAGACAAATTATGTGGTTAGAAAAGGGAGAACTAGGAAGGTTACGAGAGTCTTAAGACATTGGTAATTATTGGACATCCTTATGTTATACTGTAATTGGGTAGCTGGATATTAGGATGGTAAGATGGTTTATTTAGATTGAAGAGATTGAAGGTTGTGATATGCCGGATTTGGCTAGTAAGTAAATATAAATAAGTAATATGGAATGAGATAACTTCCCTTTTACTAAATTTTAATTAAAAGGATGGGTTTTGGCCACTTTTTGAGTGCACACCCCCTCGATTTCAAAGTTGCGTAAGTGAAGTAGGAGAGAATAAGTCCACTCTCTGAGTTGTTTGAATTATGTCATGAAATGTGTGGGTAGAAATTGTTGTCAACCATTATCGACCTTACTTGACAATAATTCCACCCCAAATGGCTCTTAACCTTAAGTGTGAGTAATTTGACAACAAGCTCCTACCTAATGAAGGCAAGTGAATGTTAGAGGTAAAAGTATAAGGAGCTAGCTTTAGGTGCTAAGAAAATAAATGATGTCCCTAGTAAAATTATATGATTACATTATTCAAATCCTAAGAGATTCTAAGTAAACAAGTGTCAATTTTGTATCGAACTATTAACCATGTGTGTAAGACATGAAAGTGTCGATACTTGAGCTACCACGTAACATTGAACCAAGGTTTAGCATATTAAGATAATTAATAGAAGCCATAATAAATTAAGTTATTAAGGAAGGATGTATTAACATGATGGAGGAAACTGGATATTTATTAAATAATTGATATTGAACCAAGTAACTATATAAATGTCTATTTAGTAGAAGATGACCTAATTAAGTAATATTAAACACAACTGTAATGAAAGAGACTTTTGAGTGAAATTATTATTGCCCTTATTAAATTTATTCGATCCACTTGATAATAGGAGTTATCGTATTTGTTATGTTAGTAATTTTCTAAATCCTATCACCTAGGAGTTTTATCGAAACCTAAGGTTTCGTTGGATCAGCTTGTTAAGCTTTAACCTCTAATTAAGCATAGATTGCATATAATTAAGTGTTCAAAATATTAGTGCAAGAGGAATGGACAGAGAATGGTAGAGTTAGTGCAAGCACCTGTTAGAATATAATTAAGGTTGTTAATAACCCTTAATAGATAGTGGATTATATCAGAAAGTGTTGCTTGAAATAGTAAGCACGTGAAGGATAAAATGGAACATGATTTATAAAAATGATTGCGACCTCTTGTGTATAAAAACTTATTTAATAAATAATAAAGGAATATAGATAATCTAAGAATCTCAAAAGTCTAATAATCACTTTCTAACACACTCAGGACATGTGATCTTGGGTGATGTGCTACGGTTACTCCCTATAGCATGGCTAGAATGGTCATCTTGTTTTGAGTTGATTCAACATTAATTTTGATTTTCTTTGAAAAGTATATTGTGACACTTAGGCTAGAACTTTCTTTTTATTTATTTTGTTTATGAAGAGAGGACCACTAAATTTATGTTTCTTTTTATATGAACTATGGCACTTGCCATGTTTCTAGTTTTAATATTTTTTTCAATTGCCAACATTTTTCTTCTTTTTATTGGGCTTGGAAGAAGTAACTTGTATTTTGATCTTGTAAATTGTCAAAGTGGTCATTTTGATGGTTGATACAACTAGCCCTAGTGATGTGATTTGTGTAATGTCTATCATGTTCGTTGAACCACTGATAGTGTGTCATGGGAGAATACTGCAAGGAGTGAAATTAGGCACAAGAATTAACAAAGAATGTATTTTATCAAATTAAGATAAAGGAAGGAATATCCTCCTAAGTAAAATTCATTGTGAGTAATCTGAAAGAGAAAAATTTATAACAATAGTGTGACCTAGACCTAATGAATTGCGAAAGTAATAATTGTCGACGGGTAAATTTAGCATGTGAATGGAGATCATTGCATGGATGATGTCTAATAAGTAATAATAAATTCCATCACTCCCTTAGAATGGGATTTTTATGTACCTTAATGTTTGGGAATTGTGAATAATGTACCCTATGAAACTTGAACCTTGGTGCCTAGAACTATAAAAATATTTTAATCCCTAGTGGTAGAAAACTACCCTATATAGGGGTGGATTTGAAGGACCTAAATTTAATTATGCCTTGTTATCTAAAAAGAAAAGTTGGAAGAAATTATGCACCTAGGACAGGTTAGTAAATATTTTATTAACACCCTAATGAGGTGTCTTGATGTAGAATAAGTAGATTCATTTGGGCTGAGTGTGATGACAATTTTCGTAAGTAACATGCTTGGACAAGAATACAGTAGGATAAACATGCTTTTAAACAAATTCTAAACAAAGTAGAACTCCTAGAAAATTCAATATGTGTAACCTTGATTATGATATGGAGGGTGCAATAATGTAAGTTGTTAAAAGATAGAACTTTGCAAACACCTACCTGAGATTTAAGGGAAATGTAATAAAAATACTAAGAATTTAACCTTATGCAGATAGTAAGTGTTGGCATATGGACACTCCAATGAGACATTGTGTGTGATTGAAGGTTTTGTCATTGATGGCAACCTTGCAATCCTATGGCACCAACAAGACATTATACCAGCAAAACATTATTCAAACAAGATAGTGCACCGGCATCAGCAAGATCAATCTACACTGGCACCGACATAGAAGATGTACACTGACACAGAAGAGAACATGTATACCAGCACAGAGACCGACAGGATTTTTGATATGTAACATTTTGTTTATTATTGTAAGCTGACTTGGCAAATTGTAAAATGACTCTTGTATATAAAAGAAATTATTGTAGACATTTGTAGGATATGGATAGGAAGCATAAATAAATTATAAGGCAGACTTAATGTGCAAATTGTAGGTCAAGGGTATATGTAAAGAACAGAGCAAGAACCAGTACTGAATCTGGCATTGAAGATGCTATTGTAAAGTAGTACAGAATATTGGATTTGTGTAAATCCTCATTGTAAGTTAGTGTCACTTCTTATTGAGCAGTGAGCTCTAGGTAGTTGGCCTTCCTGCATGTGCAGGCCCCTATTGTAAGTAATATTCTCTTATTGGCCAGTAAGTGAATATTGTGGGTCACAAATCCCACCAAGGTTTTTTCCACACAGGGTTTCCTCGTTAAACATCTTGTGTTATGGTGTTCTTTTCATGTGGATGTTTTTGATTTTGTTATTTACATTAATTCTTGCATACCGGTATACTGTTACTTTATGTTCTACATATTCAATTTTAAGAAAATTACATTACTGGTTAGATACTGATTCACCCCCCCATCTCAGTATCTATGGGAACCCTAACAATTGGTATCAGAGCCTAGTCCTCTATTTTCAGAAGCCTAACAACTTGAGGAAGATCTTGACACCGGTAAAGATGGAAAATCTGATGAAGCAACTTGAAGGAGCTCTTACTGACTATGATGCAGGGAAGTTGAAAAATATTAAATTAGAAGATGATTTAAAAGTAGCTCAGGACATTATTCAGGCACTCCAAGAAAATCTTACTATTACAAGAAATAAGAGAAGAGAACTTTGTGAAAAATTGAAAGATGAGAATGATGAAAAGGAATCACTAAATGATATGATAAGCAAATTGAAACAAGAGATCATGACAACAAAAAATGAAATGTAGGATATGACTATGAGATTTTGCAAAGAGATTGAAGATAGAAAGAAGAATGAAGAAGAATTGACCAGAAGACTAAGTGATGCAGCAAATGAGAACACAAGACTTAGCTATGAAAATGACATGTTGAAAACTGATCTGATGCATACTCAGAATGACTCAAATGAACTAATGAGACAAAAAGAAATCTTGGAAAGGGAATTGGAAACTGCAAATCAACACAAAGAAAAATTCAAGAAAAGCTCAGAAGAACTCGGTACGTTATTAAAGAATCAAAAACCCAAAGGTGACACTTCTGGAATTGGATTTGAAGTTGGGGAAAGCTTCGGTACTGCAAATACCTAGGATCACAGCAAACCGGTAAGACCTTCTAATACTTACAAATTCAATGGAAAATGCTTTAACTGCAATAAATTTGGTCATAGAGAAAATGAATGTAGATCTAGGAATTATCAAAACATCAATCCTCCCACCAGTCAATGCTCCAAATGCAACAAAATTGGTCATAACTCTGAAAATTGCAGAATGAATGTAAGATGTTATGTTTGTGGAAGATTTGGTCATTTATCAAATAAATGCAGAACACAAACTGGCATAGGTTATGGGAAAGCTATTTAGAAAAATAATGTAACTTGTTATGCATGTAACAAGATTGGTCATATTGCTAAATTTTGTAGAAGTAAAGGTACACTAGTAGATAACAAAAGCACTAGTTTGAAAGGTAAAGAAAAGGTTGAAGAAGTTAAGCAAGAATTTTCAAAGCAATGGATTAGAAAAGGTAATCTAAATATTGGGGATACTCCTCCACCAGTAGAACTAACAAATGCTCCACCGGTAGAACAATATGATGCTCCACCAGCAGGACAATATGATGCTCCACTGGTAGGACAAAGCAATGCTCCACCAGTAGGATGTTCTTCATCAAATTGAAGAAAATTATCTTGAGGGTTTGGCAATCAAATGACACATGTGCTATTATTCCCTCGGTTAGAGAAAACAAGTTTAAAATCATTCATTACCGGCAAATAAAGCTAAGCTAATACATTACCGGCAAGCAATTAATGTGGTAGGTAATAGAAAAGACTTTATAAAATAAGGTTTTTGGCTCCATTTCATTTCACCGTGAATTCAAACTTTCAGAGAGCATGAAGATTTCCGAGCTAAGGCATTCCGAGCAAAGAGGCAAAGCACTTCAGGAATCAATCCATCCAAGGGTAGAAAAAGGTATTTATCATCATGGCATCTTCCTCTGCACCTAAATTCATAGCAAACCCTACAGTAGTCGAAGTTATAAAATGACCCAGGCCCATGTTTCAGCTAGTTCCTGAGGTAGCTAAGAAAGATGACAACACGGGTACTTTTTCAAAAATTCCAAAAGGTGTTGTTTATGCAGAAGACCCTAGAATGTGTATTCATTGCAACATAGAGGAAATAGGTGATGAAGAAATAAAAAACATGTATAAATCTATTATATGTGACAACTCTAGGAATCTGAAACCTGAACATAAAATTGTTGAAACCCTAGGATTCATTGAAATTCTTTGCATTCCTGAATTTCCCAAGGAAGTGGTTAGGATAGTTTTAAGCAGGGTACATGGTTCATTCTTTTGGCTTGACTCAGTGCATAAAATAACAAGGGAAGTTGTGAAAGCAGTAACAGGGTTACCTTCCACCGGCAACAGACCTGACAAAACCAAGAAGGTCTCCAATGACTTAGTAACAAACTTAACTGGTGCAACATCCAACAAGAGATCATTGAGGGTTAATGATGTGACTGATACAAATGTTAGATTTGTTAGCATGATTTTAGGTTACAAAGCAACTCATGCTAATAGGCTTAACTCGGTTTCCAGTTTATGCATAAAGAGTGCTTATGACATGGTTAAGGACAATGTAAAAATTGATATATGTGAATGGTTAAAGGATGAGTTAATTAACAACTTAGCAAAAATCAAGAAGGATAAGAAAGGAACCTTTAGATTTGGAAATCTACTTGTATGTTTAATGCTACATATAATCAAATAGGCTCCCGGTATAGGCAACAAGGAGTTTGGATTTGACATACCAGTAGGAAAACAATTATCTGACTTATTCAACAACATGGGTGAAAACAGAGAAAAGAATATCAATGAGTATTTTCAAGCACTAAAGGTCAAAATGAATAAAAGAATCAGACTATCACAGGAATTTGTCAACAAATACAAGGATGACATATGTTTTGTAATAAAAAAGGATGAGATCTAGATGGAAGCAGTCATCCCAAGGACAGTCTGGGTAATAGAGATGGGGTATGAAACAAATGACCACATAGTGGAGACTTATGCCAAAGCACTTCTGGAAGCCCCCAATGAACCAAAGGAAGAAGTATTTGGTAGTGCTGAGACCATTGAAAGTCAAATTCAATCTAAAAAGAGAGTGAAAAAGGTTGAGGCATTTGTGAGAAAAGGAACCAGACAAGCAAAAGCCATAATAGAATATGTATTAAAGAAAACCGGCATAACTGAAGATGAGTTGGCAGCCCAACAACCTAAAACTCATCTATCATCGGTATGCACTTCCTCAGAAGGAGCTATGCCAACAACTTTCAAAAGTGTTATTAGGAAAAGAGACCCCTCATCGGTAACCACTCCTTCACCTAGAAGGACAAGACAAAAGAAACAAGCTGTGAGATCTCCAGTTAGGAAAGTCACACCTAAGAAGAAGCTGACCCCCAAAAAGAAGAAGAAAACAAACACTGACTTGGCCCCTCTTGACATATTACTGAATGAGATCACAGAGGAAGGAAAATTGAAAAACATAGGGAAAATCTATGACACCCTATCAGATGATGAGAAAGGACAAGTTGAAGAGAGTGTCATATTACACATGGACATGTATAAAAAGTTTTTGTTGCAAGTCCTAAATGAAATTCCTGATGAACTATATAAAAGACTTGAGGCCAGAAGGCAAGGAATAGTTGAGTTGGATAAGAAAATAAAAATAGAAAAATTACTTGTAGTATACTCGGTCAACTATCCTAAGGAAATTGATGATCTAATAGCTGAAGCCAACCGGACAGTTTTTTCCACTGCACACCGGCAAATATCACTAATGGCAGGTAGAGTTACTAAAGTTTCAAAGGAAACAGAAGATGTTTGGGATACATTCTTGGTTGAAAAGGAAAAACAAGAAGAATATAGGAATCCCAAGCCCATTCTGGTATATCAAAAGGACAAAGGGAAAGGTAAAGTTGGTGGACCACCAAGTATCAAGATTAGAGACAACTTACCCCCACCTCCTTTAAATACTCCACCAGTAAAAACAACAACTGCAGAAGATCAACCAGTAGCTGAGAGTATGGACACATAGGATAATAATCCTAATCCTGAAGTCCTATATACTATGAATGTTGATACTCAGAAAATCAACATAGTGGTAGATAAGGATACTCCAGATAAATTAGGAAAAACAGAGCAACCGGCAGCAGATTCAGAGAAAAAGATGGAATCTAGAACACAAACAAAGAAACCATCAGAGTTAAAGGCTCTAGAATAGATGCCACTGGTAAGAAATGATGCAAGAAAACCAATGCTTAAAGAGATGGAGACACAAACAGACCTACCAGAGGTCAATACTAGCATGGTCACTTACACCGGCACTCAGTTTGTCTGATCACCATCAAATGTAATAGAGGTATTGCTTGAATCTGTCAAGAAAATAACTGATTATAGCTCACAAGCTTATAAAGCAATAGATGATTCAATTCCAGTTTTGAAATCAATAGCTCCCAATTGTAATATAGCCAACAAAGATTCTTTAGGCTAGTTGGATACACTTTGTAAATATATTTCTAGAAATTTTGAGCAAACAAAGGTAGAATTTGTAAAGGAAAGTGTAGAAAAAGAGAAACATAAATTCTTTGAGGAAGGAATAAAGAAGTGTAACAGGGAATTTGACACACTTCTACTGGACCTGTGCAATTTATTGAAAGAGCACAAAAATCTGTACAAAGACACCTGTAAGATAAACTTTTTAACCATAGATGTAGACAAAAAGATGAGCAAGGTGCAGGAAGAGATAAATAAACTTGCAGATAATTTTGTTAACTCACCCGATGCATTATCAGTTTTTGAGAAAAAGATAACAAATTTTGAGGAAGAATTGCTCAAATTAGAAAGAGAGAAAGAGAATAATAAACAAGGCAAAACTCTTGAGATCTAAACTAAGTCCAAGATTGGACTATTTAGCATCTCTGCGGAAGGAAATCTCAAAGGCACTAACACAAGGAAGCAAAACACCAGCAGAGTACTTGCAGCATCTCACTGGTACAGTATACAAAACTGAGATAGCAATAAAAGATAGTAAGAAGTTTATGGATGGAATAAACTTAATTTTGGGAGATATTCTTCAGATAATAACCACCCAACTACAAGGTCGAGGTTATGAATTGGTACAACTACAAAATCTACTAACCTTTGTCATTGATGCCAAAGGGGGAGTAGTAGGATGAGAAGATTCAAAGCACAGGGATCACATGCTCAGGGGGAGCTCTCACATTTTTGGTCTTTACATTTTTGGATATCTTTTTGAAATTTCTCATGAGTGTTGCCATCAATGCGAAAGGGGGAGATTGTTGGCATATGGACACTCCACTGAGACATTGTGTGTGATTGAAGGTTTTGTTATTGATGGCAACCTTGCAATCCTATGGCACCGGCAAGACATTATACCGGCAAAGCATTATTCAAACAAGACAGTGCACCAGCATCAGTAAGATCAATCTACACTGGCACTAGCATAGAAGATGTACACCGGTACAGAAGAGAACATGTATACCGGCATAGAGGCCGACATGATTTTTGATATGTAATATTTTGTTTATTATTGTAAGCTGACTTGGCAAATTGTAAAATGACTTGTATATAAAAGGGATCATTGTAGACATTTGTAGGATATGGATAGGAAGCATAAATAAATTATAAGGCAGACCTAATGTGTGAATTGTAGGTCAAGGGTATATGTAAAGAACAGAGCAAGAACTGGTACTAAATCTGGCATTGAAGATGCTATTGTAAAGCAGTACAGAATATTGGATTTGTGTAAATCCTCATTGTAAGTTAGTGTGACTTCTTATTGAGTAGTGAGCTCTAGGCAGTTGGCCTTCCTGCATGTGTAGGCCCCTATTGTAATTAATATTCTCTTATTGGCCAGTAAGTGAATATTGTGGGTCACAAATCCTACCGAGGTTTTTCCCACACCGGGTTTCCTTGTTAAACATCTTGTGTTATGGTGTTCTTTTCATGTGGATGTTTTTGATTCTGTTATTTACATTAATTCTTGCATATCGGTATACTGTTACTTTATGTTCTGCATATTCAGTTTTAAGAAAATTACATTATCGGTCAAATACTGATTCACCCCACCCTCTCAGTATCTGTGGGAACCCTAACAGTAAGTTAATTACAAAAATAAGTTGATTTTGGTATTTCAACCCGCTAATAGGCAAGATAAGATTTTGAGTGACTCTCTGAAATTGTGGGAAATGTTATGTCCCTACCTCTCAATTCTACTCATGCAACTTCCAGGAGTAAGTCGAACTCTAGGGGAGGAGGAAGTAAGGCCTTCCCCAAACAAAGCTTTGATTAACTTAGTTTACCATGTTTGACCCTATTAATAAATGCTATATAACACAATAGAATGGACTGTGTTAGACCGATAGATTTGTGAGAAAAGAAATTGAACCAAGTTATAGAGTTATTTCACCTTGTGGTGTACATTTTGATGTGTTATGAATGTGAAATCCTAAAAGATCCATTGATGGGATAATCTTGATCTATCATATGTCAACTATGTCTGGATTTAGAACTTATATGATTTCCATGAATTCGATAACATTGATGAATGTTGATGCTTCATTTATATGTTTTATGATATAGTATTCAATATGAATCTAGAATAGGATAAATTTGAGATGATAAATGCCACTATTGGAATTGTAGGATTTTACTATGATAATAGAAATAGGATGTATGTGTATGTATGGATCAAAATTATGAGATTATGATAATTGCTTGTGGTGATTTATTTGGATGTAAGATATATTGATTTGTTCAAATCTAAAGTGTATGCAGAGTGTTTGATGTGTATTCTAATTCATTTGTTTTAATATTATATGGGGTTATTTGAAATTACTAATGTGTAATTGAGTTGCCTAGGAAAAGATATCCATGTGACCATGGAAATAGTACGGAGAACCAAACCTAGACCTATGTATGTTCGTAAAACCAGGGTTTGTCTATTTGGAGAGACAACACCCCATTTGTGTCATATTTTATTCGTAATAGTAAATGATGCATGTGTGTTAAATGTTATTTATTTGACTTACTTAAGTCCAACAAGAGACAAGATTTCATGTACAGTTTTGTAAAAGTATTTTCTTTGTGTCACTTGACATGTGTTGATTTATGTTTGATTTTTTAAATTTGTCTCTTGGAGGGAATTGTTTAACTATAGCTTTTTCAATTAAATTTAATGTGATTCCATAATTGCCTTAGGTAAAGAATCTTTGGGATGGTCAACTTAGGTTTGACCCGAAAATAAACTTCAGAGGGGTTTAAAAAGGGTTAAATGGACTCCTAGGGGTAGTTTATTAGGGTATCCTAAAGCCCATAAGGTATACCTAAGGGTTAGGAGTAATTTTAGGCACGTTTCTACTCCCATGTGACCATTTAGACACCCTAGAAAGTGACTTTTCTAAGTTGTGCGAAAATGGAAATTAGAAGGCTTGAACTAAGTTGTTAACCTTCCTTTTTGGAATGAGAGTTCCCTTTCCCATTTTACCCTACTTTCCTTTTCAATTTTAGAAACTTGAGAGAACTCACACTAGTGTCTTCTTAAGCAAGAAAGAGAGATTTTGGGGGTAATCACCCACTTTCCATTTTTGGAGACAAAATAATTTTGATAGGAAAAAAGATAGATTGGGAAATTAAGAATTGGGCTAAGTGTAGATTGAACGGGCTGGTGGAATAGGGCTACTCATCCTCAACAAAACTAGCATACCTTTGGGTAGTTTAAGGTTGGTTCTACCTTTCTTGTAATGTTTTCTTAGTGCATGTTGTATTAAAAGAAAATGCTTGTGTTAAAGGTTAGTTTTCCTTGCATGTATTCCTTGGAAATTTAATTGGTGTTTTGTGCTTATGCAATTTATGTGTTTTGGGAGTAATCAAGACCTCCTACTCTTGGGAGAGAGGATGGTCTTGTGGGTGGTAGCAGTGATAGCCCTCGAGTGAGAGGCTCTTGTTATGAGAGTGATCACAAGGGATTTTATGTGACCCTTGCTGCATGGCTTGTTTATGCATTTGGGGGCCATAAGAAAGGAAATAAGGCGTGAATGCCTTGGGGGGCATAAGGAATGTGGGGTTGTTATACTTGATGTATTTGGTTTGCCATGAGGTGGCTATATGTTTTGGTTTACCATGAGGTGGCTATATGTTTCACCATACTTGCAGTCTCCTCAGGGTACTTGGTCCACTACCACCCTTGAAAAGGCATCACAATGTGTGGTGCAGTGTAGCCCTAGGTTGGGAATGTGATTGTGTTTTCCCTTGTCTTTTGTGTTTGCATGTGTGTTACCTCTCTAGGGCTTGGTTCTCCGAGTTCGGGGGTGGCTACTAGTTAGCCTAAGCTGGGAGGTGAGCACTCCATGGTCATCTCTTTGATTATAATTGCAGGTTGTTGAAAAGAAAGGATTGAGACAGTGAAAATTCAATGGAGTTATTTGTTGCAGAAATCTGATTGGAAATATTTTTATTATTTTATTTTAATAGTCCCCATTTTTAATAATGAGAGACCCTTTTATAAAACGACGATGGTGTCTTGAAGTGTAATTTAAAGAATTGAAATATGTTAATACTATATTGCAAGAAAAATGAAATGAATAAATTTGGATTTAGTTCCTAAAGCTTTTCTGAGTTTAAATATTTGTTGAGTAGATAATATTTTGGAAAAACAATAAATTTATTTTATCCCTTAATGCATATGAAATAAAACAAGGAAATAAAGAAATGATTTAAGGATTGCGTGCATGTTGATTTGAATATAAATGTTTCAGTTTAACCTCTAATTGCATGGTTAAATCAAAAGGATTCTAGATAAATAAAGTTGTTGTTGGAATACATTCTAATCTGTCATTTATTTAATTGCAGAAAATAGACTTAAAAAAAAAATATTGTAGTCTCTTCTAAGGATACTTTTTTTATATTTCCTAGATCTAAATAATCGTTGCCAGAATTTATTAAATGTCGTCGTATGATATGTGTAGAAAATAATGTCTCTGGTTATGCAAATCAACTGAAATAAATATTTTCTAGAGTTGATGTTCTAAGTAAATTTAATTATGTTATTTACTTAATTCCTGCAGAAAGTAAATACATATTTAAATGTTATATCTATGTTATTTTAGCAAATAAAATTTAGATAAAAGGAAATAAATACCATTACCTAAGTCTGAGGAATTTTTCTGTTTTGTTAAAATGTTCGAAATAAAAGTAGATCAGCATTTGAAATAGGTTTAAATATATATATAAATATATATATATATATATAAATTTATTTACATTTAAATATGTTTGAGTGTGCCCCTGTCATTATTAACAAAAACTATTGTCTTTAATATATAAATGTATATATACAAATATATATATATATATATACATATATATATATATACATATACATATATATACATATACACATATATATATATATGTATATATATATATATATAATTTAATAAAGGAAAGTGCTAAGCGAAAATATTTTTAAAAAAATATATATTAAAAAGAACCCAAAAAAAAAACCCCCTAAGTGGCTAAGGCTCGGGCCGAACCGACTGTGCGAAGCACAGTGGCCAGTGGAAATGTCAAACCACTGTGGTTCGCACAGTGGTCAGCATGACCTACAATCGCCACTGTGGGAGACCACAATGGATGGTGCCACTACGGCATCCATAGTGGATGGTCTGAGGGCTGCCACTGTGGGCGACCACAGTGGTCGCCGCCACTGTGGATGGCGCCTCCGTGAATGTCGCCGCCCGTCTTCGCCCTATGCTGCCATGGCCGCTGTTCGATGTGTCGTTTCCTGCAACCCAGGGATAAAACCCTAGCTGGTTAGGGCTAGGGTTAAAGAAAGATAAAAAGAAAAAAAAAATTAAGTTTCAAAAAACGCAGGGCTTAATTTATTATGAATAACGGGATTAGGGTTTGCATGGAGTTATTCTTATAAAATATATACATATATATAGTTATGTAAATAAATATATATATGAATATGTAGATTTTATATGTAGGGTTATGATTATGTTTTGGATAAAATTGTAAAGTCTTATAATATGAGCGAATTTGAGTAAAATGTATAATTTTTGTTTAAGGAAAAAAAAAGTTATTTAATTTATATATTAAGGAAATTTTATAATTTATTAAAAATATTAATGTTTATTTTAAGCATTAATAATTTATTTGTTAAAGGGCAACTGGTAGGCCAAATATTTTGTTGAAAATTTGTTATTAAACATAAGGATATAAAAGAAAAGGGATGTTTTTAGATGATATTATTAATAATCTTGCGGAAAAGATTCCTTTAAAAATTAATTGTCTCATTAGTCGATTTATTTTAATAATTGATTAAAATGTACCTTAGGCAATTTAGACTTATTAGAGGTTAATAATATCTTCGCCAAATATTTTTGGAAAGCTTGATTTAATTAACTAATGACCAACTCGTTGAGTCAATAAAACCTTTCATTCAATATTCTGCTTTCTTTTTAAATTATTACTTGAGTTAGTCAAAATAGTTAACTCTAAACCTAGTTAAGACACAACTTGCTAGTGCTTATCATATTAGCGAATTTAATGTTATTATGTTATTATTATTATTATTTTTAAATAATTCAGTTGGAACACCTTTTTAATATGTCTCGACTAATTAAACAATGGGTTGTATGTAATTTTAGTGATTTAAAAATAAATTATCCTGATCTTGCCCTAAATTTTGGGCATGACAACTCCCCAGCTATATAGTTCAATATATATATAATTTTCAACCATATAGCTATATATTTTCAAACAAATATTATACTACCCAAAACAACCCGAATACAATCTTTCATGGAAAGTGTGTACACCTAAAAATGGTCTTAAGATATTTCATTAAATACTCAGTTATTTAATTAATACCCCTTCACAATTAATTGAATTCACAATTAATTTAATTCATTTCCCTCCATTTCTCTACTTGTGATTAAATCTAAGTATTTATTCATATAGTTCATTCAATAGTCCTCTTTGATTAATTAATTCTAAATTAATTAATTCCCCTCATTTTAGTCAATTCTTCTAATTCCCAATTAAGATTAACAAACACAAATTTGTTGAGATTAATTACCTTTTTTGCTAATATTTCAATTTTTAAATTCAAATGTGAGCACATGGCTCCTAACTTCTAACCACCTAGCCTTACCACGTGATATGAATTCTAATTACAGAGATTGTGCTCCAAATGATCCACATAATGAAGATCGAATAATCCAATCCATGCATGCTAGCATCCAAGAAGAATATCCCAATGGAAGAAGGCATCAAACCACTCGACCATGTGAAACCGAATAGTAACTACCCCCCATGGTAGGAGATGACGTAAGGTTCCAACTCACACTCAAGACCTAAGTTGACACCTAAAACCAATGAATACAACATGCCATCACCAGACTCCAACATCCAATCACATCACATGGCTAAATCAAAGCAACCAAACTCCTAGAGTCATAATAAGCAAATCAATGCATTGGACACTGTTGGATACAATGCATTGCTGAGAGGGGGGAGTCAGTGATTTAAACAATTTTAACTTAATGAGAGCTATACCGGTTGAATATGAAATAAACCAAAATGCAGACCGGTTACCAAAGCAATGCAAACAAGTTATGTAGGAGAAATATCTAAAAGATTAAAATAATACACACATGACAATGCAACACACAACACCAGATGTATGAGGAAAACCCAATATGGGAAAAACCTTGGTGAGAATAGTTGTTGGAGATCTTGTGCTCCAATCCAACCTCACAATAAAAAGATCTGATTACAAATTTTTGAGCACCCACCCAAGGAGAACCAACTCAAAAGAGAACCAACCACTACACAATTTATAGGCTACAATCTAAAGGAGCTAAAACCCTACACTAAGAACCTAATCAGTGAAAAAAAAATGAAAACTCAGATATACAAATGAGATCCTTGCTGCAAATAAATTTTTTCAACCCTTCAAAGCTTTTCTCTACCGATTTCTTTCTTATCGGTTTGTATCAACTCAACACACACTGAAACTTAGCCTTTCTACTAGTTCCAACTCTGCTTAATCTTCTCTCCCTTTGTTCTGCTAAATTCAAATCACACTTGGTCACTCTCTATCAGGTACTGCTTCTTTTAGTTTGTCACCTCTGCATTCTATGCTCACTCTACTAGTTTGTTCCTTACACCAGTTTATCCCGCTTCTCCTCACTAGTACAATGTTTACTCACAAACACTTCAAGTGTTTTCTCTTTGACTCTCAGACGACAATTTCACTCTCTACGTCACCCTTCAACCACCCTACTATCTATCTTAGGTCACCATATTAAAACTAAATATTTCCCACCAAAAACCAATTCAAACTGCGGGTGGCTAGGGTTTTCTTCTACTGACCAAATTTGCATCCAATATGATCTAAGCCACCTTGGATCACACACCTTTGGAGAAATAAGCTATCATGCATTTTCCAGCTATCCAAAGTATATTTTCCAAAAATAGAAAACCTGACCATGATTTCTAGCCTTGAAATCTATTAACTCATTTATAACCCAACAGTTTCCTTCTCGAGGTCCTCTTGTAATTTGATTTCCTTCCTTTGATATAGGCACTAACAACTCCCTTATCTTTCTCTGTGGTGTTGGCACTACATTAAGTTTGTTGGTATGATGATATTGAGAAGGTTGTTGGAGATTGATGATATAATTGATAAATGATGATTACTATCTTAATAATATTATTTTGTCATTAATGTCAAGCAATTGATTTTCTGATTTAGTATGATGTTGCCATATCTTAAAGAGTATGTTTTGATGAGTATAAAGATGTTGGTAAGTGACACGGAAAGAATGTGAAAATGAAGGGGAGTAATAAGTTATTCAATGGGAAACTATTACCGAGTTAGACAGTGATGAGATTATGTTATTTTGATTATTTTGATATCCTATATATGTGTATTCGAAGACTGAATAAGAAGGAGAAAATATTTCATGTAACAGAATGAGTAAAGGTTTGATACTGTTCTATTTTACCGAGCAAGGAGCTAGTTGGTAAACACCAAGGTTATCAATGTTAGTTAAAGAAGGAAGAAGTTACCAAGTATCAACCGAGCAGTAATAGAATGCATTGGATGAATAAATACACTATTAAATGAAGGATGCCAATGAGCTGGAGATTTATAGAAGATTGGAATGTCATGCAAGAAGTTTGTTAAGGATAAACGACAATGAAAATTCAAGAGTTAGATCTACAACATAGATTGAATGGTCATAACCAAGCACAAGTACCAAGGAAGAAATACAAGTTTCAAGGCAAGATAAAATATTTTTCAGTTCGAAGGATTCAATGAACCTAGTCAAGTTTGAAGATCTGATGGCTAAGATTAATCATGGGAAATGTGATTAAGGAGATTAAGCGGTTAGGAATTTCTTATAAATAAGGAATAGTTGATGAACAAAGTATGCGGGCAAATAGAAGAGTAGTGATACTGCAGAGGTGATTACCGAGTACAGAAGATTGAAGATCTGATTGAAGAACAGATTGAGAAGCCTAACAAGGAGGAAGATAAGTCTTTTGACAAGATTATTTTGAGCACATAGAGTTTTCTTTAACATTTCAGATGTGAAATTGTAGATATATTTTATTACTGTTATTTATTTTGTAAGTGACAGGAAATCTCTTAACCAAGTGGACCTAACGGTCTTATTTGTAAATCCTCTAGCAAGGTAACAATCTGAATGAGTGTTTGAAATCTTTTGACAAGGTCACTTCTAACAAAGTGCAAGATTCTAATAAATCTAAGGGAAATCCCTTGACCGGGTCACATCTAGCAATTTGTTTATGTAATCTTTAACAAGATTGGCTTTTAACCGAGCATGCTCTAGAATAGTATATTTTCTTAGTGGGTCTGAAATCCCACAATGATTTTTCCCTATTTGGGTTTCCACGTTAAATCTGGTGTTAAATGTGTTTTGATGTTTCAAGTTTATCAGTTTATGAGTTTGAATGATTTACAGTCATAGTTGTATATCAAGTAAGTTCTATCGAGGTTGAATCTGATGAATATTTGGAATTGTGAGTTTAGCTGATTCACCCCCCCTCTTATCTAACTAACAATTGGTATCAGAGCTAGAACTCTGAAAGAAAAGTTTAAAGGAACTTGAGGCAATATCTGAAGATGTATAAAAGGGATACACCAAAATTGAACAAGTCAAGTTTCTCCACATGGTAGAAAAGGATGAAGCTGCACTTATCAAGAATTGGAAAATATGCAACATATTATCTAGAGAATGATTACACTGCACCTAACACCTACCCAATGATAATGGAAGAGATAAAGGAAAAACAATAACACATTCAAGCAATCATTGAAATAACATCAGCATTGACCGACTTAGAGTTTAATGATCTAGAAGGTTGTAATGATGCCAAAGCTATGTGGAATAAGCTTATATCTATGCATGGTGGTGATGAACATGTTCAAAGAGAAAAAGTAGACAGTTTAAGAGGACAACTTGAATCCATGAAAATGAATGAAGGTGAGAACATAATCCAATACAGTACAAGGTTAAAGGATATTGTCAATCAAATCAAAGGAGCAGGAGGAACTATTGAAGAAAAGGATGTAACAAGTAAGTTGCTGAGAATACTTCTACCTACTTATGCCATTTGAGTCTCTACAATTAATGAATTAAGGTCTGTACCAAACATGTCAATCTCTTTGGATGCTACTATCGATAAGCTACATGCTTCTGAGTTGAGTAATTTTGATAACAGTGGGTCTTCGATTAACAAAGTTGAATCTGCATTCAGTTGTTTTCATCTTGATGAATCTAATGATTACAATGATAGAATATATAAGTATGCTAAAGGAAATCATAGTGGAGCAAGTGAGAGATTTCACAAAAACATGGAAGAAGTACACAAACTATATGAGGAAATTAGAAAGCAAGAAGAGTTTGAAGCATTATTGGCCAGAAGGTTACCGAGAGGTAAAGGTAAGTATAAAGGAAAGTTAACTTTGAAATGTTTTAACTGTGATAAAATTGGACATATGGCTTCAAACTATCCTGAAAAAGAATCTAGGGAAAAGAGAGAATACTGAGATGACAGATAGAAAGACAACCAATATAGAGGGCACCGAGACTTCAGAAGGAGCGATAGAAAGACATGCCTAGTAGTTGATGAGGAATCCAATGATGATAAATCTGATGGGACTGAGACAAAGGAAATTGTATATGTGGCCATCAAAGATGGATCAGATGAAGAAAGATATGAAGAAAAAGCCTTAATATCACACATAAATAATAATGATTCTTGGATCATAGATAGTGGATGCTCACATCACATGACAAGTGATAAACAAAATTTTGTTAAATTAGAAGATTATGATGGAGGTTATGTAAGATTTGGTAATGATGCACCATGTCCTATGAAAGGTAAAGGATCTATCGCACTTCTTGACAATTCTAAATGTGATGATGTATATTGGGTTGAAGGTCTGAAATACAATTTGTTGAGTGTAGCATAGTTAAACAATACAGGATACTAAATAGAATTTCATAAAGGAATTGTCAAAGTTCATGACAAACATGGAAAGTTGGCTGCTACCCAGACTCAAACAAGAGGTAATACATTTCATCTTGACTCAACTCAGAACAATTGTCTGTATGCAAAAATAGAAGATAACTGGTTATGGCATAAAAGGTTTTGTCATGTAAATTTTGATAACCTGATCAAAATAAGTAAGAAGCACCGAGTAAGAGGTCTACTAAGCTTGGAAAAACCTAAGAATGCAATAGGTTGAGGATGCCAGATGTGTAAGATGACAAAATCAAGCTTTACAAGTAAGTCTTACACTTCTAAAGGAATTTTAGATCTTGTACACACTGATCTTTGTGGTCCTATGAAAGTTCAAAGTTATTATGGTGATAAATGCTTCATATTATTTGTGCATGATTACTCAAGGATGATGTCAGTTATGTTTTTAAAAGAGAAATCAGAAGCCTTTCAAATGTTCAAATGGTATAAGGCAAGAGCTGAAAATGAAACAAGAAGACAATTAAAATGTCTAAGATCTGATAGAGGAGGAGAGTTCATTTCAAATGAATTCAACTTATTCTACAATGATCATGGTATAAAGAGACAAGTATCTGCACTGAGAACACCACAGCAAAATGGGATAGCTGAAAGAAGAAATAGATCAATTGTAGATTGTGCTAGAACCTTGATGATAGAAAATAAAGTACCTCAAATATTTTGGAGAGAAGCAATAAGCACTGTAGTTTACACCCTGAACTGAGTACAACTAAAGAAAAGAACTATGAAGACACCGTATGAAATCTAGTATGACAAGAAACCAAATGTAAGTTATTTTAAAATATTTGGAAGTAGATGTTATGTTCACAAAGATGACAGAAATGGAAAATTTGATCAGAAAAGCAAGGAAGGAACATTTCTTGGTTATTCCTCTAGGAGTAAAGCATTTAAATATCTGATCAAATCATCTAACAAAATAGTGGAAAGTGCAAATGTGAAAATTGATGAATTTGTAGAAAGGAATGATGAAGGAAACTCCAAAGAACCAGAAGATTATGAAGAGTTTGTATATGAACAATTGAGAAGTCTAACCAAGAAATCCAATGAAGAAAATACTCAATTACCAAGTAATAAAGAATATCATACAGAGCCTACCAAGGCTATATTAGCAAAATATGTTAGGATAAATCATGAATCAAGTCAGATTATAGGAGATAAGGATGCTCCGGTGATGACAAGGAACAAACTGAGACATAACACATGTCTGATATCTGAGTTTGAACTGAGGATAGTAAAAGAGGCATTAAGCAATGAAGATTGGGTGAATGCTATGACATAAGAGATTGAACAAATCAAGAAAAATGAAACATGGACACTAGTCCCAAGACCAAAAGAGAAAAATGTAATCGGTACAAAGTGGATTTTCAGAAATAAGCTAAATGAAAAAGGTGAGGTCATTCGGAATAAAGCAAGGCTATTTTGCAAAGGTTATGCTCAAGAAGAAGGAATAGACTATGGTGAGACTTTTGCACTTGTGGCAAGACTTGAAGGAGTGAGAACATTGTTGGCATATGCTGCTTACAAAAATTTCAAGGTATATCAAATGGATGTTAAATCTACATTTTTGAATGGTATACTAGAAGAAGAAGTCTACATTGAATAGCTTGAAGGATTTATTGAAGAGAAGAATAAAGATCGGGTATGTAAGTTGAACAATGTTTTATATGGCCTAAAGAAAGAACTTAGAGCAGGGTATGAAAGGTTGCACTCTTACTTAATCAAGATTGGATTTATAAGGACTAGTGAAAACAACATGTATATGAAGAATGATGAGGATAATGGAATACTGATTTCAGCCATATTTGTTGATGATATCATTTTTTGTAGAAATGATTCTTTATGCAAGAACTTTGGAAATGAAATGTGCAAAGAATTTGAGATGTCATTAATCAGTGAAATAAAGTATTTTATAGGTTTACAGATACTGCAAATGAAAAATGGGATTTTCATTACTCAATCCAAGTATATTAAGGAAATCTTGAAGAAATTTGGAATGGAGGATTCTAAACCTGTAAGTACTCTTATGACTACTAATTGTAAACTATCAAAGAATGATGAATCTACATCTATTGATGAGACACTTTACCGATCTATGATTGGAAAGTTGCAATATGTAGTTCACAACATGCCTGATATAGCACATGTAGTAGGTATAGCTGCAAGATTTTCTGCAGATCCCAAAGAAACCCATATGACAACAATCAACAGAATTTTTAGATACTTGAGAGGCACTAAAGATTATGGTTTAATATATAAAAACAAGAATGATTTTGACTTAAAAGTCTATACTAATGCTGATTGGGCAGGAAATATTGATGACAGGAAAAGCACAAGTGGTGGAGCTTTCTTTTTGGGAGAAAGACTAGTGAGTTGGCTTAGCAAGAAACAAGGATGCATTTCACAGTCAACAGCTGAAGCTGAATATGTCGCTGCAGCATTGAATTGTACCAATATAGCATGGATCAAACAATTGTTGGAAGGTATGAATGAGACAGTTACCGAGTCAGTAACTATATTTTGTGATAACACAAGTGCTATTAACATTTCAAAGAATCTGGTAATGCACTCTAAAATAAAGCATATCTCTATAGAGTATCATTATCTAAGAGAAGAAGTTCAAGAAAAGAAAGTTATGCTAGAATATGTTAGCATAAAGGAACAAATAGTAGACATCTTCACAAAGCCACTACCAAGGGACACTTTTGAGTATCTCAGAAGTAAGTTAGGGGTCCTACCACTATCTAGTACTCATTGACAAAGTTCGGTGAAAGCATCAATTCTATGATTCTATAGAATACTATTTGTGAGTTGATGTTGATTTACACACTTTAGGAGGTTGCCTAGAGTTGTGCAAGAAATAGTGAATGAAGACAAGATGCCTTGACCGAGACTAAGATGATACATTTGTATATGTTTTAACAATAAGAAATTACTTCACAGGGGAAGTAATCATGGATTAGTTTTACTTTTGGCATTGTTGTCAAAGGGGAAGAAGACTAATGACAGGGGAGAAGATCACGAGAGAAGTTTATAGCTCAAGGTTAATAGGAGAAGAATAACAGTAGTCTGAATCAATTGGAATAAATCAAGCTTGTATTGCCATCAATGACAAAGGGGGAGATTGTTGGCATTACATTAAGTTTGTTGGTATGATGATATTGAGAAGGTTGTTGGAGATTGATGATATAATTGATAGAGGATGATTACTGTCTTAATAATATTATTTTTTCATTGATGTCAAGCAATTGATTTTCTGATTCAGTATGATGTTGCCATATCTTAAAGAGTATGTTTTGATGAGTATAAAGATGTCGGTAAGTGACACAGAAAGAACATGAAAATGAAGCAGAGTAATAAGTTATTCAATGGGCAACTATTACCAAGTTAGATAGTGATGATATTATGTTATTTTGATTGTTTTGATATCCTCTATATGTGTATTCAAAGACTGAATAAGAAGGAGAAAAGATTTCATGTAACAGAATGAGTAAAGGTTTGATACTATTCTATTTTACCGAGCAAGGAGCTAGTCAGTAAACACCAAGGTTATCAGTGTCGGTTAAAGAAGGAAGAAGTTATCGAGTAAAGTTTTGTATTTACCGAGTATCAACCGAGCAGTAACTGAATGTATTAGATGAATAAATACACTATTAAATGAAGGATGACAATGAGCTAGAGATTTATAGAATATTGGAATGTCGTGCAAGAAGTTTGTTAAGGATAAATGGCAATGAAAATTCAAGAGTTAGATCTACAACACAGATTGAATGGTCATAACCGAGCACAAGTACCAAGGAAGGAATACAAGTTTCAAGGCAAGATAAAACATTTTTCAGTTCAAAGGATTCAATGAACCTAGTCAAGTTTAAAGATCTAATGGCTAAGATTAATCATGGGAAATGTGATTAAGGAGATTGAGCGGTTAGGAATTTCTTATAAATAAGGAATAGTTGATTAACATAGTATGCGGGCAAATAGAAGAGCACATAGAGTCTGCTTTAAGTCTTTTGACAAGATTATTTTGAGCACATAAAGTTTGCTTTAACATTTAAGATGTTACATTGCAGATATATTTTATTACTGTTATTTATTTTGTAAGTGACAAGAAATCTCTTAACCGAGTGGACCTAACAGTCTTATTTGTAAATCCTCTAGCAAGGTAACATTCTGAATGAGTGTTTGAAATCCTTTGACAAGATCACTTCTAACAAAGTGCAAGATTCTGATAGATCTGAGGGAAATCCCTTGACTTGATCACATCTAGCAATGTGTTTATATAATCTTTAACAGGATTGGCTTTTAATCGAGTATACTCCAGAAGAGTATATTTTCTTAGTGGGTCTGAAATCCCACAGTGGTTTTTCCCTATTTGGGTTTCCACGTTAAATCTGGTGTTAAATGTGTTTTGATGTTTCAAGTTTATCATTTTATGAGTTTGAATGATTTACAGTCATAGTTGCATATCAAGTAAGTTCTATCAAGGTTGAATCTAATGAATATTTGAAATTGTGAGTTTATTTGGTACAACCCCCCCTCTCATCTAACTAACACATGGTTCATTCTTTCTTGAGCCACATGAATTCATTATCAACCCATGAATTGTGGTTGTTTCATTTAATATCAACTAGCTGCTCCAAGAATCGTATTGATGGAAACTTCACCAACCTTTGCATGCTCGCCAACTCAGTTCCATGTGGCATCATGTTGGCATACACTCAGCTCACCAATACAGAATCAATTTAAACTTGAATATTCAAACAAAATCATACTGGCACAAGCCCTTACCAGTAAAATCTTCTCTTGCTACTATCCGACAACATACACAACATTGGTATCTCAACTTCATCTCTAGTGGTTTGTGATCTCTTTGTCACTCTACCTATTTATCACAAACATTATCACAAACAAACAACCAGCCTTCATCCCGTTTACAATTTGACATGCCAACACACAAATTCATATCACCTCTTACTGGTGATGTCACTGATAGTCTCAATAGTTTCTTGTCTTCCATGCCTTCATACCAATTGCCTAGACTTCATGTTAAACTTCCTTATGTCGGTTCAATCTTCTTCATACCAGGTTGACATCAATGACAACTCAATGGTGACAATACGAGTTGACATCAATGAAAAATAAATACTAACAATATCCCCCTTTGGCATTGATGTCAACATTATCTTTTTTGATTTCTCTCCCCCTTTGACAACAATGAAAAAGGGAACCTTAGTCTAACACCAATAATCTCTTGCTTGTCTACACCTAGTTAGGACACAATCTCCCCCTATGTCCATGCTTCATGATTCAAGAGTCATAAGATAGTAATGATTGTTGACTCCCCTTGAATCATACATCTTCTTACTCATTTAAGTGTTGCCAGATGGTGGGACAACTCCCATATTTTGTGTCAAGTACTCAAATGGGCCCAAAGGAAGTGGCTTGGTAAATATGTCAGCAATTTGCTAACCAGTTAGAACATATTCAATAATGACCTCCTTGTCTGCTACCTTCTCCCTCAAGAAGTGATACTTGATTGCAATGTGTTTTGTTCTTGAGTGCATTACTAGATTCTTGGAGATGTTGATTGCACTTGAGTTATCACAATGGATTGGAATAGGATCCAGTATCTCCACTTGTATGTCCTTCAATGTCTTCTTCATCCATATCACTTGTGAGCAACATGTAGTTGCAGTTGTATATTTAGCCTCAGCAGTGGATAATGACACTGAGTCTTGCTTCTTGCTATGCTATGATACTAATCAGTCTCCTAAGTAGAAAGCACCACCACTTGTTCTCTTTCGGTCATCAATGTATCCTACTCAATCTACATCAGTATAAGCCTGCAAAGAGAAGTCTTTCTTTGGATACCACAAGCCATAACTGATAGTTCCTTGTAGATACTTGAAGATTCTCCTAATTGCATTTAAGTGAGACTTCTTAGGAACGGCTTGGAATCTTACAACCATGTAAATGGATTGTACAATATCTAGTCTAGATATTGTTAGATATAACAGACTGCCAATCATAGACATGTACAGTGTCTGCTCAACTTTTGGTGACTCATCTAGTTTGCTCAACTTACAACTTGTAACCATAGGAGTACTTACCGATTTGTTGTCATCCATTTGAAACTTCTTCAACACATCTTTAACATACTTGGTTTGAGAGAAAAAAATTCCTTTCTCTTGTTGTGAGATCTGCAAACAAAGAAAATAGGACAACTCACCCAACATGGACATCTCAAATTTTGTCTTCATTTGATCTACAAATTCTTTACACATAATGTCCTTGTCTCCACCAAAGATAATATCATCCACATATACAACTTCTATAATCATGTTATCACTATTTACCTTGACAAACAAGTTATTGTCTGCATTCGCTTTCTGCAATCCTTGCTCCTTCAAGTACTTGTCTAACTGGAAATACCATGCTCCAGGGGCCTTTTTCAAACCATATAGGGATTTCTTCAATCAGCATACAAAAATCTCATCATCATCTAATAGAAATCCTTTTGGTTGTTCCATATACAATGCAAGCTTACCATTCAAAAATGTAGATTTAACATCCATTTGGTAAACCTTGTGTCCTTTATAAGAAGAGAAAGATAAAAACATTCTTGTTGCCTCTAACCTAGAAACTGATGCAAAGGTTTCTTCAAAGTCAATACATTCCACTTGAGCATATCTTTGTAAACTAACCTTTCTTTATGCCGGACTATCTTGCCTTCTTCATTCATCTTACTCTGCTAGACCCACTTGGTACCTATGACATTCTTGTCTTCTGGTCTAGGAACAAGTTCCCATGTTTGATTCTTTTCAATTTGTTTCAACTCTTCATCAATGGCATCTACCCATTTCTCACTTTTTCTAGCTCCATCAAAAGTTTTGGGTTCAAGTTCTATCATGAGGCAGAAATTTACCTACTCATCATTCCAAGCTAGTCTTATTTTGGTTTGCACACCTTCATTTTTATCTCCTATGATATGTTCTTATAGATGGTTCTTTTGCATATACCAATTGGATTTCTTTCTTGGTTCTTCCTCTATTGGTCCACTATCAGATTAATCTTCATGCTCATCATCTGAAACATCAATATAGGGTGTCGGTGTAGATTCTTTCTTATGTAGGTCTTCATCTATTCTCACATTTATAATATCAACCATTTTTCTCAAATTCTTGTTGTAGCATTTGTAGGCTTTTCTCTTGGTTGAGTAACCCAAGAATATTCCTTCATCACTTCTAGAATCAAAACTCCCTAATCCATCAACATCTCTCTTGATGAAGCACTTACTTCCAAACACTCTAAAATGCTTGAGTGATGGTTTTAGGTTTTACCATAGCTCATAGGGAGTCATTCTATTATTCACTCTTAGTTATACTCGGTGTAATGTATAGACAGTAGTATAAATTGCTTCCTTCCAGTATGTATCTGGTACAAACTACTTCCTATTCTTCCTTTCTACCACACCATTTTGTTGTGGTGTTCTTGTTGCTGAATATTGTCTTCGGATTCCATGTTTCACATAGTAGTCAATAAAATCATTTGAAGAATATTCTCCACCTCGGTCTGATCTTAAACACATTAATCGATGTCCACAATCATTTCCAACCATCCTTCTAAAAATCTTGAATCTTTCAAATGCTTGAGACTTTCCATGCAAAAATGTCACCCAAGTCATCCTTGAGTAGTCATCAATGAATAGCATGAAGTATCTCTCACTGGTCAGAGCCATTGTCTTTGGTGACCCACACAAATTTGTATGCACTAATTCTAGAAGTCTTGAGGTATTGTACTCATTTTTTTTGCAACTTACTTTGATTTTCTTCCCTCTGATACATTCATTACAAAAAGTACTTATTGGTTTTATTATTTGTCAAATGTTTCTTACATACTAGTTCTTTCTTATCTTCACCAAATTGTTAAAGTTCATATGACCCAATCTCTGGTGCCACAACCAGCTTTCATCAACCTATCCCAACATGCATTGGGACTCATAGCATTCCTTCATATTATAGACATTACCATCTGCTCTCTTTCCTTCTACCATAACCTCACCGATACTTTTCTTTCTTATCTGACAACTGGTAGAGTCAAATGTGAACTTGTACCCTTTGTCACACATCTAACTTACACTTAGCAGATTATGCTTCAATCCTTCCATGTAGTACACATCATGAGCCTTAAGCATTCCATCAATATTCAATGTACCATGACCTTTAATCTTGATGGAGGAGTTGACACCAAAACAAACATAACCACCATTTCATCAAGCTTGATAAACTTTTTCTTATCTTTGGTCATGTGATTTGAGAAGCCACTATCAACTACCCATAAATTCTTCCTTTCAACATGTAGAGTAGTCTGCATAATCAAGCTTGACACTGTCTTGTTCTTCTCCTTCCTTATCCAAACTTGTTTCTCTTATTTCTTCTCCTCTTATGTCATCTTGTGTTCCAGTTTAGACTCTATCTTCTGATCTGGTATAATTTTCTTTTGCTCACTAGTTCTCAGCTTACAATGCCTTTCTATGTGACCAAAAATTTGACACTTCTAACATTTTACATTAGCATTGAAAGATGTTACCAAAGCATTCTTATAGGACATCTGCACACTTCTCCTACACTCATAACTCTTATGACCAAACTCATTGTAATTATAGAAAGTTACATTTGTACCTTTTAATACAACAAATGAGTTTCTACTCTCAAAACTGGGGTTTACATTCATTTTCCTACAGTCTTCCATTCTATGACTGAACTTATTACACTAGTGAGAATAACCATGAAAGTTTGGAACATATCAGTTATATTGTCTTGTTCCTGTAACAATATATTCTTCTAGGTTCTTCTCCTCCTCCTCCTGCTGCTCCTCCTGCTGCTGCTGCTTCTTCTTCTTCTTCTTCTTCTTCTTCTTCTTCTTCTTCTTCTTCTTCTTCTTCTTCTTCTTCTTCTTCTTCTTCTTCTTCTTCTTCTTCTTCTTCTTCTTCTTCTTCTTCTTCTTCTTCTTCTTCTTCTTCTTCTTCTTCTTCTTCTTCTTCTTCTTCTTCTTCTTCTTCTTCTTCTTCTTCTTCTTCTTCTTCTTCTTCTTCTTCTTCTTCTTCTTCTTCTTCTTCTTCTTCTTCTTCTTCTTCTTCTTCTTCTTCTTCTTCTTCTTCTTCTTCTTCTTCTTCTTCTTCTTCTTCTTCTTCTTCTTCTTCTTCTTCTTCTTCTTCTTCTTCTTCTTCTTCTTCTTCTTCTTCTTCTTCTTCTTCTTCTTCTTCTTCTTCTTCTTCTTCAGGTATCAGAACCTCTTAGGCCATGAAAAGGGTTGCATTGACATCATCTTCACTACAACAGTCATTTGAGACACTCTCCTCATTGATGGTATCATTTTCATGTGTGTAAAGATTGTTCTACTCTTGGTTTCCTCTTCTACCATACCAGTAGAAATTCTTCTTCCCATCCTTACCGTATGATCTTCTACCACTTGATTGATCATCTTCATTCCTATCACCATAGGGACATTTGGCAGAAAAGTATCTAATCTTTCCATAGTTGAAACATTTCAGGGGAAGCTTGCCTTTGTATTTTCCTAAACCTATCTTGAGTCTTCAGACAAAGTTTTCCATGTTATCATCAGATTCTTCACTGATTCCATCATGAATAGACTCTTCTTTTCCTTTTCTTGTTGTTTTGAGTGCAACTTATTTCTTCATAGCCTTAGTACCCGCAGTCCTCATTTCATAAGAAGTTAGGGAGCCATACAACTCATCCATTGTAAAGACTTTTAGATCTTTTATTTCTTCTATTAGAGAAACCTTTGTATCATACTTAGGTGTAAGGGATCTAAGTAATTTCTTCACTACCACCTCATATTTTATTTCTTCTCCAAACCCTCTAATGGTGTTTGTTGTTTCATCAATCCTTTGGAGATAGTCAGCAATCCTCTCTTCATCTCTCATCTTCAAACCCTCAATTTGTTCTCTCAATGTCTATAACTTGTATTCCTTGACTTTAGCATCACCTTCAAATGTTTTCTACAACTTATCCCAAGTTGCTTTGGCATATGAGTAGGACATGACCTTAATAGACTCATTATTAGATATCCCACTAAGAATATAATTCTTTGCCTTAACATTGTTCTCATATTCCTTATTTGCATCTGGATTAGTACAAGGATTATGAGGGACTATATGCCCATTCACAACTGACATCCACACATCACAACCTAGAGAGGACAAATAGGTTTTCATTCTTTTACTCCAAAAGGCATAGTTGACACCATCAAACATAGGGGCTTTTGAGGAGTCTGATTCATTTCTTGCCATTGTGAACACTTGACATAATCTACCCAAGCTAGAGAACACTTTGACAAAATAGGGTACCTAGGCTCTAATACCAATTGTTGGACATAATGGATCATTGAGAGGGGGGGGGGGGGATCAGTGATTTAAACAATTTTTACTTAATAAGAGCTATACCAGCTCAGTATGAAATAAACCAAAATGTAGACTGGTTACCAAAGCAATCCAAAAAAGGTGTGTAGGAGAAATAGCTAAAAGATTAAAACAATACACACATGAATATGCAATACACAACACCAGATGTATGAGGAAAACCCGTGGGAAAAACCTTGGTGAGAATAGTTGTTGGAGATCTTGTGCTCCAATCCAACCTCACAATGAAAAGATATGATTACAAAATTTAGGGCACCAACCCAAGGAGCACCAACCCCTACACAATTAATAGGCTACAACCTAAAGGAGCTACAACCCTTGAACTAAGCACCTACTTAGTGAAAATAATATGAAAACTCAAATATACAAATGAGATCCTTGTTGCAACTGAAGTTTTGCAACCCTTCAAATATTTGCTTTACCAGTTTCTATCTTATCAGTTTGTATCAACTCAACACACATTACAACTTAGCCTTTCTGCTGGTTCCAACTATGCTTAATCTTCTCTCCCTCTATTCTATTGAATTCAAGACACACTTGGTCACTCTCTATTAGGTACTACTTCTTTCAATTTGTCACCTTTGCATTCTATGCTCACTCTATCAGTTTGTTCCTTACAGCAGTTTGTCCCGCTTCTCCTTACCGGTACAATCTTTACTCACAAACACTTCAAGTGTTTTTCTCTTTGGTTCTCAGACAAAAACTTCACTCTCTCCTTCACTCTTCAACCACACTACTATCTGTCATAGGTTTCCATATTAAAAATAAATCTTTCTAGCCAAAAAAACCAATTCAAACTGAGGGTGGCTAGGGTTTCCTTCTACCAACCAAATATGCATCCAATCTGATCTGATCCACCTTGGATTGCACACCTGCTTTGAAGAGATAGGCCATCACGTGTTTTTACAACTGTCCAAAGTATGTTTGCCAAAAATAGCAAACCCAACCATGATTTTTGACCTTGAAATCTGTAGACTCATTTATGACCCATCAGTTTCCTTCTTGAGGTCCTCTTGCAATATGATTTCCTTTCTTTGATCCTAGCACCAACAACTCCCTGATCTTTCTGTGTCATTCATTCTTTCTCAGGTTGCATCAATCTGTTATTGACCCATGATTTGTGGTTGTTTCATTTAATGTCAACTAACTGCTCCAACAACCATGTCGATGGAAAATTCACTGACCTTTGCATGCTCGCCACCTCAGCTCCATGTGCCATCACATCGACATACACTCAGCTGACCAACACAAGGTCGGTTTAAACTTGAATATTCAAAAAAATACATACTGACACAAGCCCTTACTGGTAAAACCTTCTCCTATTGCTATCCAACAACATACACCACATCGGTGACTCAACTTCAGCTCCGGTGGTTTGTGATCTCTTTGTCACTCTGCCTCTTTATCACAAACATTATCACAAACAAATAGCCAACCTTCATACCAATTACAATTTGACATGCCAACACAAAACTTTATATCACCTCTTATGGGTGTTGTCACTGACAGTCTCAATACTTGCTTGTCTTCCATGCCTTCATACTTGTTGGATAGCCTTCATGTTAAACTTCCTTATGCCAGTTCAATCTTCTTCATACCAGGTTGACATACCCTACTAGTAGCCTGCAATACTTGTTGACATCAATGACAACTCAATTCCAACAAACATATGTGGGTAGAGTGTCATCACATGCTAACCTCATTCGACATCTGTCTCCTCCTTAGATTCACTCAAGGGAGATCGATTATACCGCTCCAATGATCTTCCCAACCTAGGATCAAGAAACCCTATCCCTAGGTCTATCCAATTGGAGTATAAAACATCATAATCTTTATCTTGTTTAGGTGAATTCCTAAATACTCAACCCACTAATCAGTTATTAATTATATTATCACTTGCAATTAAACCATAAACTCTTCATGTGGTCCCATAGGTCTAGACCCCCTTCTTAGAGATCTAGTGCTCATAACCTAGGTCCAACATATGCAAGAGCCCATTCTACCAAACATGGACCAAGACCATAGGGTGAAAATATAACAAGATACCTGTTACAACAACATGAAACTCAACATAGAAAGCATCCAATAAACCCTTACAAATCTGATATAAAACTAATTGATAAAGGACACTTATGTACATACATATCCTCTCATTGGAGTTGCAATTAAACTTCCTCAACAACAAGGTATTCTCCTTCTTGTTGGAGTTATAACAACATATACTCACTATTAGATAGTTCAAATAACTGGAAGACAACTGAGAAGGAGGGGGGGGGTGAATCAATTGTCACTAGATTACCAGAACCTTAATCAATCAAAACTTTAATTTCAGAACCTAAAAGATCAATACCAGAATGTATAAACAAATTACCATGATAGCAGATAAATCAATTAACTACAAGAAATAATTAGAAAATAAATACCATCCACATGACACCAATATTTGTATGTGGAAAACCTGGTAAAGGAAAAAACCACGATGGAAAGCATAGCCATAGTCAGATATTACTTCTATAGTAAGTATGTGATTAAAAATAGGGGGGTTTGCACTAGTCGGAAGGCCAACAACCTAGAGCACACTGCTCATTACAAAAGGATTCTCACTGAGTACATAAAAATCCAGACTACAATCTGGAAGAAAGAATTAACTACAATAATAGCATCTCCTATGTCTGATTACAATTTTGGTTAAGCTCAATACTAGAGGACTAAATCCTCTTACATTAAGCCAAATCGATCACCAATGATCCACCAAACCCTTTGTCTAAATTAATATTACATTATTCGCTTCTTGTATATCCATATCCCTTACATATATAATCTACAATGAGATCTTACAACATATATATGCAAACCCTCAACCACAAACAATAAGGTCGGCCACCAGATAATAAAACAATTACATAATTACAAATAATATCCAGCCTATAAGACATCCTAGAAACACATCGAGAGGTCCAATCAACATGTTACATTAAGTCTATCCATAACCTAGATAAACCATGACCTAATATAGGTCCACACATGCTAAAGGAATGATCCCAATCAACCAAGTCTTGAACACAATCGCCATCACCATCCTGAATCTCTAGTAGAAACCGCACCAACACCACTTATGCATAACATCGAAGATCTTCAACAAAGCTCTACCGGTGAAACCCTCACTAGGACAACAAACCAAGCTTACTAGCATACAAGATATCATCTGATCACCAAATCAAAACCAACTGATTGGACATGAATCTGAGTAGCATGAATAAGCCAATTCCAAAAGCCAAAACATGTCGAAGCATACTAGATCATCATGATATAATCCAACCAAAAACCAAACAACCTACCGGGACCAGAAGGATATCAATAAAGTAGCTAAAACAGGTAGTGTTGACATCAATGACAAAACATCAATGCAACACATTATCAATTCCTCCAAATGGCCAACAATCTCCCCGTTTGGCATTGATGGCAACACTATATGTGAAAAAAATCCAAGTGCTAAGAAATGTCAAACAAATCTCCCACAAAAGAGTATAGCAATAAAGTTCTGATCCATACTCCCTATAAATGATATCATAGTTAATTTCTGCAAATTCCCCCCCCCTAATGTATACATCCCCTGATTTTTCATATGAATATCTCTCCCCTTTGATAGAAATCTAACAAAAATATCAAAGCAAAAACAAAAACCACTGAATTATGAAAATAACTACACCCCCTTAGTAGTAGCATCCCCACATTAATTTGGAATAAATAATATCTCTGATAATGCATACCAGACTGATGTCAAATAGCATCAATCAGTTCTCTATCGGAGGGGCATAAACCCTTAATCTATCTCTAAGGGACTCAAGTGATTCTTTAGGCAAAGGTTTAGTGAAATTGTCTACAAAATGCTCTTTAGTGTTCACATAAAACTTAAATAACAATAATACCTCTTATTGAAATCTCAATCTAAAGTTTGGATATTCATATGGTAGAGTTTACTATTCTCATGGCTAGTGTTCATTTAGTTGTCAATCTAGGAACGTAAAACTTGAAATGGGTCTGCAAGATATATGCACTAAGCTCCTTGAATGTTTATTCTCAATTAATGTAAGAAAGGTAGGAATAGAAATCATAAAGACTAAATGAAAGCTTTTCAAAACTATGCTGAAATGAATTAATGGAAATAGCAGGAATAACACCGTTCTGCCTTGGCTGCAGGAATAGTCAAAGGATCTATTTCCAGTGGCTGCAGGAACATCCTAGTCATGAACTTCTACTACAACTAAGTAAAAACTAACTTCAATAATCACAAACATGGGATCACTCACCAAGTGGGCCCCCTTGGATGAGTGATATCAAACTCTGAGTAAAGAACTCTTAATAGATCAGAATAACATGTTTTTATTCATTTCTTCCTGAAAGACTATTACATATCCAAAAAGATAAAAATCTAGAATACGTGACAAAAACTGCTCAATCCCTTTCCATTCTGTCTAGCTCTCAAAAAATAAGTGAGATATTATTATATAGAAAAGACAAACTACAATGGGTAACTATAATTACGCCCAGAAGAAAAGGCGGATCACTGTTAGATCAAGGGGATAACAGAGAGCTTGGTTGCAGGAACTATGGATCTATAACTGAACCACAGTCCTTCCACGCCAAAGAGATATTTTACAGATTAAACATGCACTAGAGTTAAACTCCCATGGTGAAGTACAACTACTCCGATTATGCCATAGATCATGCTCGCTTGAATCTCCTTCAATTTGACCTCCAGCTAGGCGCGGAGGAGAATTCTCCACCGCAGCATCAATTATTACCTGCACTAAAACATAAACAATATACAAGGACATGCATATGTATCTTACTTTAACTAATACATTCATTAACTCACATATGAAATCATCCTAAATAATCCGTATATCACAGGGACAAACCATTTGGCTATAGGAAGAACTTGGCAAGGTTCAAACATGATTTCTTAAGTTCAATTTTAAAACATGGATTACATATAGTCAATGCACAATATTTTACTATCATAATGCAACCCAAAAGATACCAAAAACCTAATAGTCCTGATAAAAACATGTCAATACACCGACTTATCATGCCCCCCAACTTTAAGGGTTTGCAGCTCTTGCAGTAAAAGGAAAATTTCTAATTTTTGCTAAAACTCTGAAATCACCTACAGTGTTCTATCTGGTTCCCTTGGAAGGCAAATTCTAGTAAAATCCCTTCATTTTCTCCAACTTGGACCATCTAGCTGTTTCTTCAACATTCACATCATAATTTTGTTCTGTTGGTTGGCATGCCAAAAGTGGCCACATTAAGATAGGAGGCTGAAAGATTAATGGTAACCAATTATTGGATTTCTCCCTTCCTAGCTGTATATACTTGGAGGCTCTCTATATAGCTGCATGAAAATTCTACAATGAATAGGGTTCTCCCAGTTTTAGATGATCTTGTAGATGATTCCAGTGTTGAGTTAGTCCTTCTAGTGCTGTTGTCCTGTGGGTTTGAACTAATTGCTCAAACGCTTGATAGACTTCCTCTCTCATTGGAAGTATTATCTTTCTAACATCATCTCTTATTAGCAACTTTTGCCAGTCATAATATAGAACTCTGGGTTCTTCTGATTCCCTCCTCAATGGCAATGGATAGTCAAGTTCTAGTTTTTCAAACTCCCTGGCTTGTGGTCCTATAATCATTTCATTTTGTATCCATGATATTAGAGCTCTGAGATGGATATCCCCAACGTACAATAAAGGATTCCATTCTCTATCTTGGGGCATAGCATAATTATGTAAATATAATTCACATAACAAGTTCTTTACAGAATGTGGGGAAGGATGGACTAAGGTCCCTTACTATGCGGTTTAATCTGAAATTCAGATACCGTTCTTTCAAGTGTACTACATAAATTCTTGGGGGAGCTCTACACTACATTATCTCAAGAACCATACTATAAATTTCTTCTACCTTAGTCTCCAATTCTTTAATTCTATTATCTTTCTTCTCAATCTCTTTTTGATGCTTATTAATTATTCTTTGTAACCTATCCTTCTCTATTTTCCATTGCCTAAAGAATGTTAAAGAAATTGATAAGTTAGTTAGGGATGAAGGAGTTTTTATGGGTCCTACCTTAGACTGTGGAATTTCTTCAATAACTTCCTCATTCTGGATTGGCATATTTCCCATGTTTTCTTCAAGTTGCTATATAACATCATCAATTATCTCCTCAGATTGCAATGCCAGTGAAGCCAGATTTGCAAGCTTATCAATTACAATTTCTTCATGAATTGCTTCTTGGATTTCTTCTCCTGCAAAAATTTCCTGAATTTCATCTTCTATAGGGTTTTCTTGCATTTCCTTATCCGCAACATTTTCTTCTTCTGAAGTGTCTACTGCAATGACCTCTGCTGGCTTACTCATTGGTTGAGTTTTTTGTGTCCTTCTTCTTGTTCTCCTAACATACACTTTTGAAACAGATGTAGGAGTTCTTGTTTTTTCCCGACGCCTCTTGGCTGCAGGAGGAATATGTACTTCCTGTGGCTGCACAACAAATTCTTCACTTGACTCCTCCTTTTCTAAGTCTTTTCCTTCCCTCTACAAAATAGGTGAACCTCCTTGAAGAGAGGTAGAGGGTTGTCCTTCAGTTGGCCCTACTTCAATATTTTCTTCTAAAATCATTGTAGCTCCTTCAACAACTAACAAACCGTCATCTTCACTAGAAAGATCTTCTGCAACTATCCCTTCTTGAACTAGCAGATTATCTTCAATAGGGGCTTCATCTACCCTAAATTGCAGAATATCTTCAAACATACCCCATTCCATCTATGAAACATCTCTTAGAGACCATTGTACCAGCAACTTCACCAGTTTGTGATGGCTAACAAAGTGATTTCCATATTTTTTAGTCTCCTTAGCACTTATAGAAATGAGATGATACAAGATATTTGGGACATTAACTCACCGGTTATGATGCAGATGACTGAATAGCTTGAAGTGAGGTGAGTGGAGATTTGAATACCGTCCTTCACAGGTGATATATTTTATGATATACAGAGCTACCTGAGGCCAGTGTGCTTGCAAAGAAACCCTTCTAGTTCCTTGCCTATCTATCATTAAGGGTTTGTCTGTAGTAATTGTGAATTCTGCCCTGGCACTCCTTGCATCCTTCGATTCTAGAAAGAGTTCTCTTTCATATAGCAACCCCATGACCTCTACAATTCTTTTCTCTGTAGCGATTACCCTCAACCCCTTAACTGTAGCTTCTCCTTCGTCAAAATAATGCTTAAATTCCGCAACTATTTCGTCATTGAAATCCCTAATCTTCAAGAAATACTCCAGCCAGCCATGGTTTTGGAAATAATGCACATAGACAACATCCTGCAACAACCCTTCATGTACAGTCAGTTCATGGTGAATTAGATCACCTCCCATCTTCTACCCTGATACTTCCGCAGCTTCACCAAAATGTTTGATAGATTCGCAAAAGCTGAAATCTACATATCTAAAATTTGGCGGCAGAACTTATTATTCACTCACGTGAAATAATAATCATCATAAGTAATGTTAGTTAGGGAATTAGTTTGGGATAATAAATCTTACTGGGAAAAAGGACCATAAAGTACCCCCCCCCAACTTAACCTAGCACGTGTCCACACAAGCTGATAAGATGTCGGGTTTGAAGTGGATTAAAACAGGATTAAAATCATAATGAACTAATAAATGCAAAATTAAAATAAAGTACAATATACACATACCTGCAATTGGGTGAAAATGATGGCGAAATGAAATGAAGTGATAGATAAGAAAGTGGGATGGAATGTAGTGGATGGAACTTTATGTACGGAGAACAATATTTCAAATGAAAATATTTGATTATGATACGGTAAATAAGTTCACTACAAAAGCTGTAGGAACATCACCTTTATTAACATGCCCAAGTGCAACAGGAAGCTCATGAATTGTTACCGAATCATTATTAGTTGCTACAAGAATATCACTAGTTGCTGCAGATACATCACCAGTTGCTGCAGGAACTTGTATTTCTTTTTGAGGAGCAAACTATTACAGAAACTCTTCTCTAGTAGCCAGCTTGTAATAAAGTCATAGTCAGTGTCCATTCACTAAAAGTTTGAATCTAACAGTGTCTATTGTGGACAACCAAACTGCTCCATTGTGAAAAATGTCTTCTATCTCATAAGGACCCAACCACCTTGTTTGGAGTTTTCCCTTAGCATCCTTATATCTGGAATCATACAAGGGTGCCCAATCACCAACTTTAAATTTCTTTTCTTTGATATACTTATCATGTCATCTCGCTCTTTGGTTCTGAATCAACTCTGTTTGTTGAACAACTATTTTTCTCCATTCATCTAAAGCATTTAACTGTTGAATGCATTCCTTTTGTGCTTCAGATAATGCCATATTTAGTTGTAGGGCTGTTCTCAAGGTTTTATGCTCAAATTCAATAGGCATCATTGTTGTTTTGCCATAGACCATCTCAAAAGGTGTGAATCCAATTAGTGTTTTCCATGTTGTTCTATATGCCCAAATTGCCTCTGAAAGCCTATTAGACCAATTCTTCTTGTGGATAGACACTGTTTTTGTAAGAATACCCTCAAGTTCTCTGTTGGTAACCTCTACTTGACCATTAGACTGTGGATGGTATGGAGTAGATTTCCTGTGTCTTATATTATATTCATTGACCAAAGCTTTTATCAATGTTGATGTAAATTGAGGTCCCTGATCTAAGACAATTTCCCTGGGTACTCCATACCTTGTAAATATTTCATCATATAGAAACGTAGCTACCTTATTATCTCTTGCATGTTGCATAGCTTTAGCTTCTACCCATTTTGTCACATAGTCTGTACATACCAAGATATAAGATTTTCCATTAGAAGGTGGATCAATGGGGCCAACAAAATCTAATCCCCATTTATCAAATGGTGTAACAAATATTTGAGGATATAGAGGCATTTCATCAGATTTTGTAGGTCTGCCCATTCACTGACACCTATCACACTTCCTTGTGTACTGAGCTGCATCCTTGTTTAGTGTAGGCCAATAATAACCTGTATTGAGTATTTTCAATGTTGTCCTTTTGGCAGCAAAATGACCTCCACATGGTTCATCATGACATGCATGCAAGATGTCATATGTTTCATCTTCTCTGACACATCTTTGCATAACTTGATTAGGTCCAGTATAGAATAGACAATCAACAATCCATGAAAAATTAAAACTTTTTTCAACTAACAACCTTCTTTCCTTAGGAGAAAAAGAAATTGGCATCTTAGCTACAACTAAATAGTTGGCAATATCAGCATACCAAGGTGTATGAGCATGTATAAGAAACAAATGCTCATCTAGAAAAGTGTCATCTATCATTGTAGAGTCTTCCTACAATTGAAGATGTGAAAGATAATCTACAACAACATTAGACTTCCCTGGCTTATCAACAATTGTGATATCAAATTCCTGCATCAACAATAACCAGCGAGCCAGTCTACTAGTGATTGATGGCTTATTCATAAGATATCTAATTGCAGTATGATCTGTATGCACAAATATTAGATACCTTGTAATATAGTGTCTAAACTTGTTAAGGGCATATATGATAGCTAGCATTTCTTTTTTAGTAACTATATAATTCAATTCAGGTCCTTGCAAATTCTCGCTGATATAATATATGGCATTTTCCAGCTTGTCAACTTTCTATCCTAACACTGCTCCTATAGCATAATCAGATGCATTAGTGTGGATTTGAAATGGTAGAGACCAATTAGGTCCTTTAAGAATTAGTGCCTGAGTCAAAGCATGCTTAAGCTTTAAAAAAGCTTCATTGCATGCTGAGGTCCATTTAAATTTTGCATCTTTAGTAAGCAGTGTATATAAGGGACTTGCAATTTTGCTCAAATCTTTAATGAACCTTCTGTAGTATCCAGCATGGCCAAGAAAAATTCTCACATCTTTCTGCTTCACAGGGTCATTAATTTGTTGAATAATTTCAACCTTTGCTTGATCCACTTGTATACCTTGTACTGATATATGATGACCAAGGACTAATCCTTCTTCTATCATAATAAAACACTTTTCACTGTTTACAGACAAGTTGTAGTCTTCACACTATTACAAAACTTTCTTCAAATTATCTAATGCTTGATCAAATTCAGAACCATAGGTTGTAAAGTCATCCATGTAAATTTCCATTATGTCTTGAGAAATATCAGAAAAATACTGATGACCGCCCTTTGAAAAGTGGCTGGAGCATTACACAACCCAAAAGGAAGAACAGAATATGCATAAGTGCCCCATGGACAAGTAAATGTTGTTTTCTCTTGACCCTCAGGAGCTATTTGTATTTGATTATAGCCACTGAATCCATCCAAAAATGAAAAATATTTCTTACCAGCAAGAGAATCCAATACTTGATCTACAAATGGTAATGGAAAATGATCCTTCCTTGTAGCTAAGTTCAAGGCTCTATAATAAACACATACTCTCCATTTGCCTCCTTTCTTAGGAACTATCACCAAGGATGATACCCATTGACTGTCAGAAATAGGATAGATAAATCCAGCTTTCAACAATTTCTGCAATTCTTCTTTAATTATCTCCTTCAGGGAAGGATTGACTCTTCTTTGAGATTATCTGAGGGGACAACACTCATCTTTTATATAAATGTGATGTGTTTAAACTACTGGATCAATTCCTTTCATATCCTTGTAATCCCATGCAAAGGCATTTCTATGGAGTTTTAGCAAGTCTACCAAGCTATTCTTTTGAGTATCTGCTATATTCTTGTTGATGTTCAAATATTTATCCAATGCAACCTCTATCTTGAAAGTAAGATCAATCTGATTTATATTAGAAACATGAGAATATGACAACTCCTATGGCAACAAAGTATGCAAAATATCAGTGGCTGCAGGAAAATCCAATCCTCCAATATTTGGAACCAATTTCTGTAATTCTCTATCTTCTATTAATTCATTTGTCAGAACCTTATAAAGGATTGATTCCTCATCATATAACTGCATGAGTGGTACTCGATTAATCATCTTAAGATAATTAATAGAGTCCATCTCTTCAGATTCCTCTCCCAAAATAGGCCAAACAACCTGCTACTCAAGCTGAGTTTGTGCAGGGGAATACAAAGCCAATGTTTTTGTGGAACTGCCATCTGAGATAGTCATGTCTCTTGATCTACACCCAATATATGCATCTGTTGTGGCAAGCCATGGTCTTCCCAAAATGACTGGATATCCCCCCAATGGTTCTTTTGGGGATAAAATCATAAAGTCTATAGGGTATTCCCAGGAATCTAGTATGACCACTATATCTTCTATCATACCATCAGGTCTTAGTGTAGAGCCATCAGCAAGTTGAAGAACTGTAGGGGTAGCCCTTAAACTATCTATCTCTAGATGTTTCATTACTTCCCTTGTCATTACATTAATGGCTACTCCTAGATTAATTAAAACATTCTTTACTTGATTGCCATTAATGACTATAGTCACAACAGGACTTCCTGGATCAGAATACTTTGGAATAGCAACTTTTCCCAACATAATATCAACTAATTGACCCATAACATGAACTGTTTGTGGATCCTTTTTCTTTCTACCAAGTTTCTTTAGGCATGCTTCTCTCAATGCCTTACCATATATTGGAACATCCTTTATTGCTTGCAGCAATGGAATTTTAACACAAATGTGCTTCAATTGATCAAGAATATCAAAGCTTTGTTGCTGCTCAGTTGAAACTTCTTTGTCGGTCAATCTTTGGGGAAATGGTGGTAATATTTGATTCTGAGGTATTACATCATTAGGATCAGAGGTTGGCTGCTCTTCTGGTACCTCAGTAATAACTGGCTTAGAGGGACTAGGCAGGGTTGTTCCAGATCGTAGGTGAATACATCTAATGATAAAGCATAGGTTGGGTATTGGTTAGCATCAGTTGAATAAGCTTGTTGTTGTTGCTGAGATTTAATATTTGGATTAGGCAATGGTTGAGTAGGTAGCTATGCTAGCTTTGGAGGTGGTGTTGTAGCTACAGGAGGTGGCATTAAAGCAGGAGGTTGTGGCTGCTATGTAGGAGGCTGATATCCAGAAGATTGGGATGACCATGATGGGTTTCCCCTCCATTGAGAGGTAAGTTGCCAATTCCCTTGAAACTGGTTCCCTGCACCTTGAGGTGGATACCAATTTCCTTGTGGCTACTGCCATTGGGGCATTTGATTAGCAAATTGTTGTCCTTGGCCTTGTGATCCATACCAATGTGGATAATTACCAAAATTTTGAGAATACTGTGGTTGCCATTGGTTATTTGGTGCATAAGAACTACCACTATAACCAGAAAAGGAAAGTGGATCAGGTGGCATACCTTGTCTCAAAAAATTTGGTCTTCTCTGAGCAACATAGAAGACTTTCTCATCTTCCCCTTGAATTGGTTTGAAATCAGGTACTTCAACATTTGCAACCATCTTACATCTACAATCTTTCTTCCGCTGCTTACAATGAGGACAAAATTCTACAAGAAATGCATCAGCTTCCTCATGCTTCTTCTTAGCTGCCAATGTATCCAACTAGGTAGCCATACTATTTGTAATGTCCTCCTTGAAATATTTTAACAAATGACTAAGTTCCAACCTAGAAACTCCATTTCCAGATGATGATGATGGTGCTCCTGGCTTAAATCTCCTATTCTTCTTAGAAGTGGATCTGGAATACTTCTTGCAAATTTGTTCTATTTTAGCCCATGTAGATTGTATAATGTCACCCCCCCATGAGATCTAAGGAATCAGTGCATTCATCACTGATACCCCTCAAGAATATCAATTTGAGGGAATCTTTGTTCAAAGTACTATGCTTGGACTTCTTGACACTAAACAAAAACCTTTCCAGATAATCCTCAAGGCTCTCATCTTCAGTTTGTGTCATCCTAAAGATATCATCCCCATGCCGATTAGTGCCTCTACAATAATCTTTATATTTTGCAAGAAACAACCATTTCATCTCATCCCATGTAATGATTGTGCTACTACCCAAGCTCATAAACCATCTCAAGGATGATTCCTTCAAAGTGGCTGGAAAAATTTTGAGTCTATGGGCATCTGTAGTATAGTCAAAACTTCTACAAAGAACATCAAACTCAAACAAAAATGTATCTGGATCCTCTGTGACCAACCCATAGAACTTAGGAAGTGAAGATGCTGGAATGTTTTGTTAGGGTTCCCATAGATACTGAGAAGGGGGGGTGAATCAGTATCTGACCAGTAATGTATTTTTCTTAAAACTGAATATGCAGAACATAAAGTAACAATATACCAGTATGCAAGAATTAATGTAAATAACAGAATCAAAAACATCCACATGAAAAGAACACCATAACACAAGATGTTTAACGAGGAAACCTGGTGTGGGAAAAACCTCGGTGGGATTTGTGACCCACAATATTCACTTACCGGCCAATAAGAGAATATTACTTACAATAGGGGCCTGCACATGCAGCAAGGCCAACTGCCTAGAGCACACTTCTCAATAAGAAGTCACACTGACTTACAATGAGGATTATGCAAATCCAATGATCTATACTGCTTTACAATAGCATCTTCAATGCCAGATTTAGTATCGGTTCTTGCTCTGTTCTTTACATATACCCTGACCTACAATTCACACATTAGGTCTGTCTGCTTATAATTTTCTTTATGCTTCCTATCCATATCCTACAAATGTCTACAATGATCTTTTTTATATACAAGAGTCATTTTACAATTTACCAAGTTGACTTACAATAATAAACAAAATATTACATATCAAAAATCCTGTCGGCCTCTGTGCCGGTGTACATCTTCTGTGCCGGTGCCAGTGTAGATTGATCTTGCTGATGCCGGTGCACTATCTTGTTTGAATAATGCTTTGCCAGTATAATGTCTTTCCGGTGCCATAAGATTTCAAGGTTTCCTGTGTAATGCTTTGCCAGTATAATGTCTTGCCGGTGCCATAAGATTGCAAGGTTGCCTGTGTAATGCTTTGCTGGCATAATGTCTTGCCGGTGCCATAGGATTGCAAGGTTGCCATCAATGACAAAACCTTCAATCACACACAATGTCTCATTGGAGTGTCCATATGCCAACAATATCCCCCTTTGGCATTGATGGCAACACTCATGAGAAATTTCAAAAGATATCGAAAAAAAATGTGTAGACCAAAAATCTTACCAAAAATGTGAGAACTCCCCCTCAGCATGTGATCCCTGTGTTTTGAATTTGTTCATCCTCCTACTACTCCCCCTTTGGCATCAATGACAAAGGTTAGTAGATTTTGTAGTTGTACCAATCCATAACCTCAACCTTGTAGTTGGGTAGTTATTATTTGAAGAATATCTCCCAAAATTAAGTTTATACCATCCATAAACTTCTTACTATCTTTTATTGCTGTCTCAGTTCTGTATACTATACTGATGAGATGCTACAAGTGCTTTGTCGGTGTTTTGCTTCCTTGTGTTAGTGCCTCTGAGATTTTCTTCCACAGAGATGCTAAATAGTCCAATCTTGGACTTAGTTTAGATCTCAAGAATTTTTCCTTGTTTATTATTTTCTCTTTCTCTCTTTCAAATTTGAGCAATTCTTCCTCAAAATTTGTTATCTTTTCCTCAAAACCTGATAATGTATCGGATGAGTTAAGAAAATTATCTGCAAGTTTATTGATCTCTTCCTATACCTTGCTCATCTTTTTGTCTACATCTATGGTCAAAAAGTTTATCTTACAGGTGTCTTTGTACAGAGTTTTGTACTCTTTCAATAAATTGCACAGTTCCGGTAGAAGTGTGTCAAATTCCCTGTTACACTTCTTTATTCCTTCCTCAATGAGTTTTTGTTTCTCTTTTTCTACACTTTCCTTTATAGATTCTACCTTTGTTTGCTCAAAATTTCCAGAAATATATTTACAAAGTGTATCCAACTGGCCTAAAGAATCTTTATTGTCTATATTACAATTAGGAGCTATTGATTTAAAAAATGGAATTGAATCATCTATCGCTTTATAAGCTTGTGAGCTATAATAAGTTATTTTCTTGATAGATTCAAGTAATACCTCAGTCACATTTGATGGTGACCCAACAAACTGAGTGCCGGTGGAAGTGACCATGCTAGTATTGACCTCTGGTAGGTCTGTTTGTGTCTCCATCTCTTTAAGCACTGGTTTTCCTGCTTCATTTCTTACCGGTGGCATCTGTTCTAGAGCCTTTAGCTCTGTTGGTTTCTCTGTTTGTGTTCCAGATTCCATCTTTTTCTCTGTATCTACTGCCAGTTGCTCTGTGTTTCCTGTTGCTGGAGGCTCTTTGGATATACTTGATTTGACTGTTGTATCCTTATCTACCACTATGTTGATCTTCTGAGTATCAACATTCACAGTATATAGGACTTTAGGATTAGGATTATTATTTTTTGTATCCATACTCTCAGCTGCTGGTTGATCTTCTATAGTTGTTGTTTTTACCGGTGGGGTATTTAAAGGAGGTGGGGGTAAGTTGTCTCTAATCTTGATACTTGGTGGTCCACCAACTTTACCTTTCCCTTTGTCCTTCTGATATACCAGAATGGGCTTGGAATTCCTATATTCTTCTTGTTTTTCTTTTTCAACCAAGAATATATCCCAACCATTTTCTGTTTTCTTTGAAACTTCTGTGACTCTACCTGCCATTAGTGAAATTTGTCGGTGTGCCATGGAAAAAACTGTCCGGTTGGCCTGAGCTATCAGATCATCAATTTCCTTAGGTGAGTTAACCGGGTATACTGCAAGTAATTTTTCTATTTTAATTTTTTTATCCAACTCAATTATTCCTTGCCTTCTGGCCTCAAGTGTTTTATATAGATCATCAAGAATTTCATTTAGGACTTGCATCAAAAACTTTTTATACATGTCCATGTGTAATATAACACTCTCCTCAACTTGTCCTTTCTCATCATCTGTTAAAGTGTCATATATTTTCTCTATGTTTTTCAATTTACCTTCCTCTATGATCTCATTCAGTAATATGTCAAGAGGGGTCAAGTCAGTGTTTTTCTTCTTCTTCTTTTTGGGGGTCAGCTTCTTCTTAGGTGTGACTTTCTTGACCAGAGATCTCACGACTTGTTGCTTTTGTCTTGTCCTTCTAGGTGAAGGAGTGGTTTTCGGTGAGGGGTCTCTTTTCCTAACAACTCTTTTGAAGGTTGCTGACATATCTCCTTCTAAGGAAGTACCTACCAGTGATAGATGAGTTTTAGGTTGTTGGGCTGCCAACACATCTTCAGTTATGCCAGTTTTCTTTAATACATCTTTTAACCATTCGCAAACATCAATTTTCACATTGTCTTTAACCATGTCATAAGCACTCTTTATGCATAAGCTAGAAATTGAGTTAAGCCTATTAGCATGAGTTTCTTTGTACCCTAAAATCATGCTAACAAATCTAACATTTGTATTAGTCACATCATTAACCCTCAATGATCTCTTGTTGGATGTTGTACCAGTTAAGTTTGTTACTAAGTCATTGGAGACCTTCTTGGTTTTGTTGGGTCTGCTATCGGTGGAGGGTAACCCTATTACTGCTTTCATAGCTTCCTTTGTAATTTTATGCACCGAGTCAAGCCAAAAGAATGAATCATGTACCCTTCTCAGAACTATCCTAACCACTTCCTTGGGAAATTCAGGAATGCAGAGGATTTCAGTGAATCCTAGGGTTTCAACAATTTTATGCTCAGGTTTCACATTTCCAGAATTGTCACATATAATAGATTTATACATGTTTTTAATTTCTTCATCACCTAATTCCTCTATGTTGCAATGAATATACATTCTAGGGTCTTCTACATAAACAACACCTTTTGGAATTTTTGAAAAAGCACCTGTGTTGTCATCTTTCTTAGCTACCTCGGGAACTAGCTGAAACACGGGCCTAGGTCATTTTATAACTTCGACTACTATAGGGTTTGCTATGAATTCAGGTGTAGAGGAGGATGCCAAGATGATAAATACCTTTTTCTACCTTTGGATGGATTGATTGCTAAAGTGCTTTGCCTCTTTGCTCGGAATGCCTTAGCTCGGAAATCTTCATGCTCTCTAAAAGTTTGAATTCTTGGTGAAATGAAATGGAGGCAAAAATCTTATTTTATAAAATCTTTTATGCTACCTACCACATTAATTGCTTACTGGTAATGTATTAGCATAACTTTATTTGCCAATAATGAATGATTTTCAACCTTTTTTTTTCTCTAAACGAGGGAATAATGGCACATGTGTCATTAGATTGCCAAACCCTCAAGATAATTTTCTTCAATTTGATGAAGAACATCCTGCCAGTGGAGCATTGCTCTATCCTATTGGTGGAGCATCATATTGTCCTGCCAGTGGAGCATTTGTTGGTTCTACCGGTGGAGGAGTATCCCCAATATTTAGATCACCTTTTCTAATCCATTGCTTTGAGAATTATTGCTTAACCTCTTCAACCTTTTCTTTACCTTTCAAACTAGTACTTTTGTTGTCTACTGGTGTACCTTTACTTCTACAAAATTTAGCAATATGACCAATCTTGTTACATGCATAACAAGTTGCATTATTTTTCTGAATAGCTTTCCCATGACCTATGCCGATTTGTGTTCTGCATTGATTTGATAAATGACCAAATCTTCCACAAACATAACATCTTACATTCATTCTGCAATTTTCAGAGTTATGACCAATTTTGTTGCATTTGGAGCATTGACCGGTGGGAGGATTGATGTTCTGATAATTCCTAGATCTACATTCATTTGCCCTATGACCATATTTATTGCAGTTAAAGCATTTTCCATTGAATTTGTTAGTATTAGGTCTTACGAGTTTGCTGTGATCCTGGGTATTTGCAGTACCAGAGCTTTCTCCAACTTCAAATCCAATTCGAGAAGTGTCACCTTTGGGTTTTTGATTCTTCAATAAGGTACCAAGTTCTTCTGAGCTTTTCTTGAATTTTTCTTTGTGTTGATTTGCAGTTTCCAATTCCCTTTCCAAGATTTCTTTTTGTCTCATTAGTTCATTCGAGTCATTCTGAGTATGCATCAGATCTGTTTTCAACATGTCATTTTCATAGCTAAGTCTTGTGTTCTCATTTGTTGCATCACTTAGTCTTCTGGTCAATTCTTCTTCATTCTTCTTTCTGTCCTCAATCTCTTTGTAAAATCTTAGTCATATCCTGCATTTCATTTTTTGTTGTCATGATCTCTTGTTTCAATTTGTTTATCATATCATTTAGTGATTCCTTTTCATCATTCTCATTTTGCAATTTTTCACAAAGTTATCTTCTCTTATTTCTTGTGATAGTAAGATTTTCTTGGAGTGCTTGAATAATGTCCTGAGCTGCTTTTAAATCATCTTCTAATTTGATATTTTTCAACTTCTCTACATCATAGTCAGTAAGAGCTCCTTCAAGTTGCTTCATCAGATTTTCCATCTTTACCGGTGTCAAGATCTTCCTCAAGTTGTTAAGCTTCTGAAAATAGAGGACCAGGCTCTGATACCAATTGTTTGGGTTCCCACAGATACTGAGAGGGGGGGTTGAATCAGTATATGATTGGTAATGTGTTTTTCTTAAAACTGAATATGCAGAACATAAATTAACAGTATACCAGTATGCAAGAATTAATGTAAATAATAGAATCAAAAACATCCACATGAAAAGAACACCATAACACAAGATGTTTAATGAGGAAACTCAGTGTGGGAAAAACCTCAGTGGGATTTGTGACCCACAATATTAACTTACTGGCCAATAAGAGAATATTACTTACAATAGGGGCCTGCACATGTAGGAAGGCCAACTGCCTAGAGCACACTGCTCAATAAGAAGTCACACTGACTTACAATGAGGATTATGCAAATCCAATAATCTGTACTGCTTTACAATAGGATCTTCAATGCCAGATTCAGTACTGGTTCTTGCTCTATTCTTTGCATATACCCTTGACCTACAATTCACACATTAGGTCTACCTTATAATTTTCTTTATGCTTCCTATCCATATCCTACAAATTTCTACAATGATCTCTTTAATATACAAGAGTCATTTTACAATTTTCCAAGTTGGCTTACAATAATAAACAAAATATTACATATCAAAAATCTTGTCGGCCTTTGTGCCGGTGTAGATTGATCTTGTTGATGCCGGTGCACTGTATTGTTTGAATAATGCTTTGCCGGTATAATGTCTTGCCGGTGCCATAGGATTGCAAGGTTGCCATCAATGAAGAAACCTTCAATCACACACAATGTCTCATTGGAGTATCCATATGCCAACATGTTCTTGAGGTTAGCATTATCATGCTGGTCAGAGATGGGAAACTCAAATGTTGGACCAGGTGGTGGTGGTGGATTATTTCCACCAGGAGGTGGGTTCCCTTGCATTGGACTTGTGGGGGTTATTACAATAGGAAACTCTCCTTCCTGTGGACCAAAAAGGAGCTGAAGACTATCTTCTGGAAATTTAGACTCAGGGTGATTCAAATTTTGTGGGACTTGATACAACTCAAAAAAAGGGTTTATATCTGAAGAACTATCTTCTGCTTGGGTAGTATGAGTGGGTAAAAATCTACCTCTGGCATCTCTTCTTCGATTATGCATGCAAATTCATGAAATTCAAACAGTTAACTAGAAACTAAAACAATCATAAAAGGCTCTTAGCTTGACACCATCCCTGGCAATGGCACCAAAAATGTCTACCCCAACTTAAATAACAATAATAACTCTAATTGAAATCGCAATCCGAAGTTTGGATATTCATATGGTAGAGTTTACTAGTCTCATGGCTGGTGTTCATTTAGTTGTCAATCCTGGAACCTAAAACTTGAAATGGGTCTGCAAGATATATGCACTAAGCTCCTTGAATAATTATTCTCAATTACAATAAGAAAGGTAGGAATAGAAATCATAAAGACTAAATGAAAGCTTTTCAAAACTATGCTGAAATGAATTAATGGAAATAACAGGAATAACACCGTTCTGCCTTGGCTGTAGGAATAGTCAAAGGATCTATTTCTAGTGGCTGTAGGAACATCCAAGTCATGAACTTCTACTGCAACTAAGTAAAAACTAACTTCAATAATCAAAAACACGAGATCACTCACTAAGTGGGCCCCCTTGGATGAGTGATATCAAACTCTGAGTAAAGAACTCTTAATAGATCAAAATAACATGCTTTTATTCATTTCTTCCTGAAAGACTATTACATATCCAAAAAGATAAAAATCCAGAATACGTGACAAAAACTGCTCAATCCCTTTCCATTATGTCTAACTCTCAGAAAAGAAGGGAGAGCTTATTATATAGAAAAGACAAACTACAATGGATAACTACAATTATGCCCAAAAGAAAAGGCAAATCACTGTCAGATGAAGGGGATAACAGAGAGCTTGGCTGTAGGAACTGTGGATCTATAACCGAACCACAGTCCTTGCATGCCAAAGAGATATTTTATAGATTAAACATGCACTAGAGTTAAACTCCCATGGTAAAGTAAAACTACTTTGATTATGCCATAGATCGCACTCGCTTGAATCTCCTTCAATTTGACCTCCAGCTATCTGGTGTGATTCTCTAGTCCTTAGGCGAGGAAGAGAATTCTCCACCGCAGCATCAATTATTACCTGCACTAAAATAGAAACAATATACAAGGACACACATATGTATCTTACTTTAACTAATACATTCATTAACTCACATATGAAATGATGAATGTATTAGTTCAGTTTTAAAACATGATTAGTTCAGTTTTAAAACATGGATTACATATAGTCAATGCACAGTATTTTACTATCATAATGCAACCCAAAAGATACCAAAAACCTAATAGTCCTGATAAAAACATGTCAATACACCGACTTATCACCAGTCTAACCTAATTTTATTACACCTTCTCCTTTAAAAAGTTATACTTGGTAGATATGTACTTTGTCTTAGAGTGAAATACCAGATTCTTTGATATGTCTATACCAGCAGAATTATCACAGTGAATAACTACCGGTCCAATGGAATGCACTTTAAGGTCCTTCAACATTTTCTTCATCCATAGAACTTGTGTACAGTTAGTAGCAACAAAAACATACTCAACTTCAATAGTAGATAAAGAAGTACATGACTGTTTCTTGCCGATCCATGAAATAAGATTCTTTCCAAGAAAGAAAGCTCCAACGGAAGTACTTTTTTGGTCATCAACATCACCTGCCCAATCTACATCTGTACATGCACATAAAGTAAAGTCATCATCTTTAGGGTAACACAAACCATATTCAGATGTACCTCACAAGTATCTAAAAATTATTTTCACTACACTCTCATGATTTTCTCTAGGATCATTTTGATATCTTGATGCAATACAAACAACATTAATTATATCAAGTCTAGTTTGAGTCAAATATAGTAGACCTTCAATCATAGAGTTGTATCTTATAGGATTTACTGATGTAGATTCATCTTTCCTTGTCAATTTATCACTTGTAACCATAGGAGTACTTACCAGTTTAGAGTCTTCCATACCAAAGTTATTCAACAATTCCCTAGCATACTTAGTTTGATAGATGAAAATACCTTTATCATTTTGAGTAATTTACAAACCTAATAAAAATTTCAATTCCCCAATCTTATACATTTCAAATTCTTTCTCCATATTGCTAGAAAATTCCATGCATAATTTATTCTTCACCTCCAAAAATGATGTCATAAAAAAAAACCTCAATAATCAGTATATCATCATCTGTGACTTTATAATATAGATTACTATCAGCATTACCTATAGTGAAACCAAACTTCAAAAGATATTTATCTAACCTTTCATACCAAGCTCTAGGTGCCTATTTTAATCCATATAAAGCTTTCTATAACCTGCAAACCATTTTTTTATCATCTGAAAGTGAAAAACCATCAGGTTTCTCAATATAAACTTCCTCAGCAAGATCCCCATTCCAAAAGGCACACTTAACATCCATCTGATAAACCTTGTAGTTTTTATGTGCAACATAGGCAAGAAATAATCTTACAGCTTCAATCCTAGCTACAAGTGCAAAAGTTTCACCATAGTCAATTCCTTCCTTTTGAGAATATCCTTTACAAACAAATTTAGCTTTATTCCTCACAACATGTCCATATTCATTTAATTTATTCCTAAAAACCCATTTAGTTCCAATAACATTCTTATTTTTAGGCCAAGGAACTAAAGTCCATGTGTTATTCTTCTCTATTTGATCTAATTCTTATTCCATAGCTTTCAACCAACACTCATATTTACATGCTTCAATTACTGATACTGGTTCAACTTGAGAAATTAAACATACCTCATTAGTTGCCAATCTCCTTCTTGTCATCACTCCATTATTCTTATCCCCAATGATCTGATCTTTTGAATGATATAACCTTACATACCTAGGAGTCTTCTGATTCTCTATTCCTCTTCCCAGTTCTTTAGTTACTAGTGAATTTTCTTATACTATCGGAGTAATTGGTTCAACATTTTGTTTCGATAAAGGTGTTACCAGTTCAGTTATGATCATTTCCACTACCAACTCTTGCTCATAAACTCTGATTTGACTTTTATTCAACTCATCCACCTTGACATTAGCGCTCTCCACAATTCTCTAAAATCTCTTGTTATAACATCTATACACTTTGCTTTCATTAGAATAACCAAGAAATATCCCTACATCACATCTCAGATCAAATTTGCCAACAAAATCATCTCTCCTTATATAATGTATTTACTACCAAAGATTGTGAAATACTTAATTTTAGGTGTATTGCCAAACCACAATTCATAAGGTGTCTTACCGGTTTCTCCTTTGATATGTACTCTACTGAATGTATAAACTGATGCACTCATTTCTTCTCTACAGTAGATATGAGGTAGAATAGCTTCCATCATCATTGTTCTAGCAGCATCCAAGATAGTTATGTTCTTCCTTTCCACAACTACATTTTGTTGAGGTGTCCAGGGAGCAAAAAATTGTATCCTTATACTATGCTTATCACAAAAGTTATTAAACTCATCAGATGTGAATTCTCCAACATGATCTGACCTTAAACATTTAATCTTCAATCCTGTCTCAGTTTCAACTTTAGCTTTAAATATTTTAAACTTTTCAAAAGCCTCAGATTTGTTCCTCAGAAAAGTAACCCACATCATTCTAGAATAATCATCAATGATTAGCATAAAATATCTATCACCTTGAAAAAAATTTATTCTAGCAAGGCCACACAAATTAGGATGAATAAGATCAAGAACATCATTAGATTTGTCCTGTATACTCTTAAAAGAGATTCTAACTTGTTCTACCATTTGATGTTCTTTACATACTGAGTTATAGCGCTTCACAATCTTAGGTATATCTCTAATTGCCTTAGTTGAACTGATCTTTACCATGCAAGAAAAATTCACATGACATCACCTTTTATGCCATAGCCAACTCTCATCAATTTGTGCAATCAAACATGTGTTATCACCGAAATTGAAATGAAATATATTACCTTTTGTCTGAATTCTGATTGCAATCTCCAAACCAGATGTATTAATGATTTTGCATTTTCCATCCTTGAATTGTAATTGAAATCCCTTATCCACCAATTGTCCTACACTCAAAAGATTAGGCCTTAAATCTTCAACATAATAAATATTATCAGTATTGTTCTTACCATCTAATGATACAGTTCCTTTTTCTTTGATCATACATGCTTTGTCATCTCCAAATCTAACTAGACTGCCATCAAATTATTGCAAAGATAGAAACTTCATTTTATCTCCAATCATATGATGTGAACATCTGATGTCAATTACCCATTCATCCTTATCTTCAATTTTAGCACCAAGTGCCTTCTCTTAAGGTACATTCTCTTTGAGTGCTAGAACATCTTCCTTGACAGCCAAGAACACTCATTCCTTTCCATTCTGAAAACCACTAGCAGGGTATTGTGTCGATTCATCATCAGAATCAGTCACACCTTCCTCATCCATAATGTAGCATGATTTATCTTTGTTTTTTTTGTACTTATACTTGTTCTGATACCCAAGGTTAGGCTTAAAAGATCTTCTAGCTCTTTCTTCAAATCTTGAATTCCTTTCAAGACATCTAGAGGAAAAATGACCTATCTTATTACATCCAAAACATTTAAAAGGTGCTTTTCCTTCATACTTACTTCTTACCAATCCTTTAGGTACTCTTCTAGAAAATAGGGCTTCAAGTTGCTCAAATTATTCATCTTCTCTCTTCATATCATCCAATTCCTTTGCATACAAAGCTTTCCAATCTTTCTTGCCAATTGATGATGTAGATACATGAAAAGAAGGTTCAAACTTTACAGCTCTAGAAGGTCCACATTCTTCAAGCTCAAAAGAAAATAATTTCCCAACCAAGTTATCTATGTTGACAGAATTATTATCCATTATTCTCAATTCATTAATTGTAGTAGCCTTCATCTTATAAGCCGGTGGTAAGTCTCTCAGAACTTTAAAAAATATTTCATCTTCACTCGGAGTTCCACCACAACATTGAATTCCTATAACAATTTCATTTACCCTTTCCATGAATGTAGTAATCCTTTCATCTTCTTCCATCTTCAAGTTTTCATATCTCACCCAATAACCATCAATTTTAGCAATCTTAACAGTAGGGTCACCTTCATTAAGAGTCTCCCACTTGTCCCATATAGTCATTGTTGATGATTTGTCAAATAATCCCAATATTTGTTGATCATAAAGTGCACACCAAAGGGCTTCTCTAAATCTACAATCATTCTCAAGATCATTATCCAAGATTGTTGGAGGAGGATTTCTAGATGCTGGATTAGAATGAGTAACACCATTCTCTGTGATTTCCCAAATTTCCTTACCATGACATCTCAGATGAGTCTCCATCTAAATTTTCCACACTCTATAATTTATTCCATCAAGCCTATGAATATCTCTCCAAAAGATTGCATCAGATAAACTAGAGTAACTTGAACTGTTAGTCACCATAGCATCTTCCTCAAGCTTAATTCATTCCTCTCATTTTAGTCAATTCTAATTAATTGCCTTTGTTGAGATTAATTACCTTTTGCCTAATATTTGAATTTCTAAATTCAGATATGAGAACATGGCTCCTAACTTCTAACCACCTATCCTAACCATGTGATATCAATTCTAATTACATAGATTGTGCTCCAAATAATATACATAATGAAGATCAAAGAATCCAATCCATGCACACTAGTATCCAAGAAGGATATCCCAATGGAAGAAGGCATCAAACTACTAAACCATGTGGAACTGAATAGGAACTACCCCTCATGCTAGGAGATGACATAAGGTTTCAACTCACACCCAAGACCTAGGTTGACACCTAACAACCAAAGAATACAACATGCCATCATCAAACTCTAACATCCAATCACATCACATGGCTAAATCAAAGCAACGAAACTCCTAGAGGCATACTCAATAAATTAATGTATATGGAAAATGGACACATGTGGGATAGAGTGTCATCACATGCTAACCCCATTTGGCATTTGTCTCCTCATTGGAGTCACTAAAGGGAGATTGGGTATATCGGTCCAATGGTCTTCCCAATCAAGTGTTGGTATTGTATTGTCATTGATGTCAACCGGTATAGTTATCATCGTTATTGCATGTTATCAGTAGTGTAGGATAAATGGTATGGGAGAATAGTTAACATGTTATCTTTGATGTCAACCACCTTTTTGATGTCATTGATGAGCACCGGTACACAAGACAGTGTGGATTTGTGTTAAAGACAATTATTGGAGATCAGCCTGGTATGATGTCTTCTGCAAGAGTGCGAGGTTGTTGGTTATTGATTGTGATGAAGAGGGGGAATATTACTAAGAATCAAATCAACACTAGAGGTGAAGAATCTGCAGGCCACTGGTATGAGTTGGATGTCACACAGTTGGACTCCCACTAGATGAAGAAAAGATTGACACACAATTTGTTGCTTCAGTAAGAAAGGATGACATATGGGAAAGCTACTAGGTCATATGTCCAGTTGAAGATGCATCTACTCCTCAGGAATGTCACATTAATACAAATAGGTGACATAGATCCACTCCCATCGGTAAATGTAACTTATCTCACCATACACATGGAATGAATCATATCCCTATAAGTGAAGGCAGTCATAGAAAGCAAAGGCAGGAGATTGGATGCATAGACTAGATGACAAATGTGAATGATGGGGAAGCCTCCTTACCTTAAGATGAGAGACGTGTACCAGATCTATAAAGGTAGACATGTTGAGTTGTTAGTACAGAGAAGGAAGGATATGTTTTCCATCTTGGAAAACTGGTTAAGAGGAGGACTCATCAAATGATGAAGAAGGTAAAGTTGGAATAATTGCAGACATAGGACATTGCTAGATTGAAGATGGAGTTTGTTGAAGGTTGATGACATGGTGTCCTCAAGGTGGTTACCGGTAAATATGTCCACTGGTAAAGCTGACAAGGTACAGAGGTGTTAGGCTCTTATCTGATGAAGATGTGCAAGAGGTGTTTTGGCAAGTGTGATGACTAATGAAGTTGTTCCACCTGAAGAGAAGAAAAGTGTAAGGTTGAAGATAGACCGGTTAGGTTACAACTGATAGGGTTTGTGAACCAGTAAACTTGGTTATGGGGTTGGATGGTGATCCTATCCAAACTGACACATATGACCTAGAAAAGGTGGATGCCAACAAAGGGACCACACGAAGGTGAAGTGGCATACATGCAAAGGTCAATGAAATTTGTTGGTGAGGTCATTGGCAACTGGTCTAACATTTAATACTGACTACGAAGCTCAAGGAAGAAAATAAGAGGTTTGCGGCTTGAGATCAAATGGATAATAGATATTTAGGATAAAATGATTGAGCGGATCAAAGTAGGTGAAGGAAACCACCAACCCTTTCTTGTTGATCAACCAAGAGATCAGCGAATAGATTAAATGCAAATTGTTAAATATAGAAGGCATGTTCTAGAAGGCATGATAATGGCATTGATGATTGATGAGTTGCAGATTATTAATCAAGGAGATGAGATACAATTAGATTTGGTTAGATATAATATGTCATGTTGGTCGAAGAAGAAACCTTAAGGCACAGAGTTTGAACTGAAACTTTGGTGGGAAAACTCACGTATATGTATGTAGGAGAAATATAGGAATGGTGTTGTTGCTGCTACATGAGAGAGTGAAGAAGTGAAGAGAATCATTTTTAGTCAAGTGCTCAATATCGATCAGAGAAGAGACTGAGTGTGTGAGAGAATCGGGCAGAAAAGTTTAACTAACAAGAGTGAGGCAACCGATGGAACGATTTAGCATAGGTTTAATCGGTAAACCCAATGAAACTGGTAAACTATAAAAGTGAATGAATGAAGACAACTGGTAGTGTTAGAACTAGCATGAAGGTAGCTTAGAGTGAAGCTGTTGTGTGCGAGTGTGGCAGAGAATATTTAGCATGCATAGAATAGAGCAGGGGTAAACTAGTAAGCTGAGTAACCGATAGTCAAGTGCAAAATCTGTTAGATAAACAACCGGTAGAGGTTGAGTTGGAAAGAGAGTAGTAGAGATAGAAGGAGGAAACAATGAATGGGACAGAGTATGATCCGACATAGAGGAGGCTAAGTGTAATATAGAACACACTACTAGTAAAGTTGATGAGAAGGGAAACCGACAAAGAACTTAATCATTAGTGGTTATAGAACTTATTTATAACTAGAATATTACTTTTCTTATGATATCATGTATTGTGGTCACTAAGTTGGTGCTCGGTGTAGGGGTTGTAGCTCCTTTGGGCTAGTGCCCCTAAACAACAGGAGTAGGTTATTCGTTGGGTTTGTGCCCATAAACTATCAGGGCTTTGTGCTCCTTGGATTGGAGCCCTAAATTTTTTAATACATTGATTTTAATATGAGGATGGATTGGAGCAGTAGACTCCAGCAACATTTCTCACTGAGGTTTTTCCCATCTGGGGTTTTCCTCGTATATACTAGTGTTATGTGATGTGCCCTTGTGTATGCTTGCATTGCATTCTCTTGATTTATCTTACCAGTAGGCCCACTAGGTATTAGAATGTATACTGGTACACATACTTAGAAGATTAAGGGTTAAGAAATTAGAAACCATTGATTAACCCCCCTCTCAATTGTATCTTGTGCCCAACAATTGGTATCAGAGCCTAGGTTACTGGTCAGATAAGCTTTCTCCAAGTTGGGTAGATTTTTCTATTAGGACACAATGGTTAAGTTTGAGTCAATCCTAGCTCTAGTGTTAAATGGGTTTAACTATTCCATTTGGTGTTGTTGAATAGAAGCCTACATGTCTTCATTAGGGTATGATGTTTGGACGTATATTTTAAATGGTCTCCCTAGTCATGTCAGTCCTCGCACCAGCTCAAAAGCAGAAAGAAGATACTAGTGTAATGATGAAGCAATGAAGGTTATACTCCGTGGGCTCTCGGATAATATTTCCTCAGAGGTGGACAAATGAAAATTGACAAAATGCTTATGGGATAGATTGAAGAAACTCTATGGAAATGAGCTTACAACTACAGGGTGAGTTTGTGAAATCAAGAAGAATGACTGTGTAGATGAGAGAAGAAGTTATGTCAGTAGATATAGTAGTTTTGGTGATGAGGAAACTCAACTCTTTATGGCCCAAGAGATAGAATGTGAGATGCACACATCTCAAAGTGATAGTGAAGTTGAATCACATTGGTAAGATTTGTTTGAAATTGATGAAAAAGCTAAAGTAGATCTTGAAGGAGAACTTGTAAGTGCACTTCAGGAACTTAGCAAAGTAAGAAAATAGTACAAGTTGTTCAAGAATTTTGCTATAGTGGAATAAAACCGATTGGTGAATAGTCTTCAAGAGCCAGAGTTAGCTATTGTTAATATGAAAGCACAAGTGGATGATGCTAAGAAGGGGAATGTGGAATCCAAATCCGAATTGGAAACCAAGACATGCAGATGCAAAGATTTAGCATCAGAGCTAGAGGCCAAGAACAAGAAATGTCAAGATCTAATTGGTGAAGTGGAGGAACTCAGGAAAGACCTTGAGAAGTGTTAGAATAAGCTCAAGGTGATAATCTACTCTGATGGTAGCACTAATTCCTTGGAGAAAATGTTGAGTCAACATAAACACATGTTGGCAATATTGCATTATAACAGACAATGAAAGATTATTGGCATTTCATAAGGATATTGAGAAGGTTGTTGATGATTATGGATCTACCTGATTAAAGATGTTTACTATCTTGATATTATTATTTTGTCATTGATGTCAAGAAATTGATTTTCTAATTCAGTATGATGTTGCCATATCTTGAGAAGTATGATTTAAAAGAGTATAAAGATGTCGGTAAAAGACACAAGAAAGAATATGATGAATAAGGTATTCAATGGGCAACTACTACCAAGTCAGACAATGATGAGATCATGATGTTTAGATTGTTTTAACATCATACATATGTTGTAAGTTGTGAAAGTTAATACTATACTATGTTACCAAGCAAAGAACCTAGCCAGTAAACCCTAAGGAACCTAGTCGGTAAACCCTAAGGTCATCGCTATCGGTTAATGAAGGCGGAATGTCTACCGAGTAGAGTTTAGTATTCACCGAGTTATAACTGAGTTGCAACCGAGTTGTAACCAAGATACAACAAAATTCATTAAATGTTTGCATGTGTTATTTAATGAAGGAAGCTGATGAGCTGGAACTGATTAAATGATTGGTGAGCCATGGATGAAGTTTGTTAATGATTCTAAGGCAATGGAAAGCTGGCATGAAGATCTATAGCACAGATTGAACCACAATACCTGGCACAAGTTCCAAGAAATGTATACAAGTTACAAGGTAGGGTAAAATGTTCTTAGATCGAAAGATGCATTGAACCTGGACAAGATTGAAGATCTGATGGCTGTGATTGATCATGGGAAATGTGATCAAGGAGATAAAGCAGTTACCTAATTGTTTATAAATAGGAAACTATTGATAAACAAGGTATGCGGGCAAGTGTATCCACATGGATGCTACATAGTGACTACCGAGCACATAAGCTTGAAGACCTGTTTGAATAATAGAGTATAGAAGCCTAGCAGATAGACAAGATTAGTTCTATGTTTAGATTGTATTGAACAAATAGGAATCTAGTTTAGCATTTTAGATGTGAAGTTGCAAATAGATTTTTATTACTGTTATTTTGTGAAAGTGACAGAAAATCTCTTAACTGAGTGGACTTAAAAGTCTTATTTGTAAAACCCTCTAGCAAGGTGACATTCTGAATGAGTGTTTGAAATCCTTTAACAAGGTCACTTCTAACAAGGTGAAGATCCTAACAGATCTGAGGGAAATCCCTTAACCGGGTCACATCTATCAATGTGTTTGTAATCTTTAATAGGATTTGCTTTTAACCGAGCATACTCTAGAAGAGTATATTTCTTAGTGGGTCTGAAATCCCATAGTGGTTTTTCCCTATTTGGGTTTCCACGTTAAATCTGGTGTTATGAGGTTTATGATGTTTATATGCTTTTGAGTTTCCATGTTTGACAGTTTTGGTTATATTACTGATATATATGTTACCAAGGTTGAATCTAATGTTTTTATGGAAGATTAAGTTTGTATTGTTCACCCCCCCCTCTCATCTTGTTGGCTATTGGATTTGTACTTATATTAAGTATCAGAACTATCAACACATACTAGAGGATTAGGATTTGATACTGGTGAATTCTCCACAAGCAAGGATATCTCTCACAAAGATATTAAATTTGTCTCCTCAAGTGGAAATGGAAAGGGTCAGACCTTCCCAATCAGAAATGCTCCAAGGGAAAAGGTTGACCTAACTTAATCGGTGAAGACATGAGGCTAAAGATGAAGACCGATGCTGCAAGAAGGAGGAATAATGCAGATCCCAAAGGAAAATGGAAGATGGGAGAAGGCAGATTCACCAAAAGAAAAAACATGAGAAGACAACAAAGAAGACTTACTATTGGTAGAAGAATAGGAAATGTTGCTGCCCACAAGACAATGCAAGTGAGGGAAAAGAAGGGATTACATGGAAGAGCTACAAAGCATGGACAACCCAAGATTCATCCCCAGAGAAGCAAAAATTGAGATGCTAAACCAGTAAGATCTCCTCATGCAAGGTAGAATAAATTTGTAAGTCATATGCCATCCTTTATCGGTTACTGCTTCTCATGGAAATATTATGGTCATAGGGCAGATGAATGCATAAAGAGGGATAGAAATAAGAATGTAGTATGTCCAAGAATCAATACATATGGCTATAGTATACCGTGATATAGAAACATGCATAGATTTGCTCCTATGAATAATAAGAAGAGTCCATTTGCTACCTTGAGAAATGTAAACTGTGTATGTTATAACTGCAATGGATTTGGCCATAGAGAGTTTGAATGCAGGAAGAAGGACTTGCAGTCATATGGAAGTCAGTATAGTAGCTATGCTCAACATGGAAATGGATATAGAGTATATGGAGGTCAAATACCTGCATGGAACCAAAGGAGAAATGTTCCTGTAGGATCAAGAGGACCACCAGTTCCAGTAGCCAGTTACAATAGCATGGCCGAAAGAAGATGGTCAAACTAGTTTGACAAAAGGCCCTCCAATCATGTGTTTGGCATGAACAAAATTTGCTTCTACAATAATGATTTTGGTCATAAGGAATATTCCAGTAGAGCAAAGATAAATCAGTAGAAGAAGGTAAGACCTACTTTGAGCATTGAAAATGGGAAGCAGAATGAGACCAAGCAGGTATGGAAGAAGAAGGAAGAGTGTAGGACCATGGACTGACACTATGCATTCAATGCATAGATGATATCCCCTAAGGGTCAAAGAAGATGCAGGACATACAATTGACCATATCATTCACCCCCTCAGTGGAAGAGGAACAAGTTGATGTTGGTATGAAAAAAGGAAATGAGAAGATAAGCGTGTGTAGTGGTTGCCTTGGCTACACATCTACATATAAGAGATGGATTAGCACTGCATGTGTCAATGGATGGAAAATTTGCAATTGGGATTAGAAGAAAATTGACACAAGAAGACAGGAGTTACAAAAAGGCGCTCTGATAGTGATAATGGACCAGTACAAGAAATCGGTATTGCGGAATGTTACCAATATGTATGCTAATAGGTTGTTGTAGGATATGTAAGTCAATGATGTTCAATATCATTATAATAACTCTGGTAGCATGGATTGAAGTTATTATGTCTCAGTTGGTATTGGAAATGACCTGAATGACATATGTTGGCCTATTAGTTGATCATGATCATGTAATATGTTGTGGTAGATATAATGGAGCTGATAGATCATTATATTGATCACATATACACAACTCATCTGGTATAAGGGGCAGGTTGGCTCTAGTTTTCAACCTGACCGATAATAATGACCTGAGATGCATGACTCAAGGGGAGTTTACAACCATGTTGTCTAACTTGTATCAGACTTGCTGGACATAGAGGGTGTGCAAGTGTCTATGGTTGTACTGATATGATTATGCATTTCAAAGTGTCTAGGGTTGTGAGATATTTCAATGCCTATTCGATTGAAATCGCCATGTTGTTCTCAAAAATGAGATACCCAAGTTCACTTGCAATCTATCTATGAAATAGCCAATCTCAATCAATGAAATGCTTTAGGGCTTGGACAACATAACATAGGATCCTAATGATCCTCCTACACTTTAGGTTCTGCTAGACCTAGGGGGGACACCCTTTGATGCATAAAATACTACCAGTTACAGACATATGGCATCAAAAAAAGTAGATGAATCTCAAAAGGCTCAAAAACAAGGAGGTTATTACAGATGGGCTAGGTCTACATTGACATATGAACTAGATTGGAACATGAGATAGGTGGAACATTACCACATAATAGAAAACAAAATATATTCTGATTTGATTTAAAAAGGAGAAGTAAGTAACTTCTAGCTATAACAGATCAGTGCCTTAACCCGGTCATAGAGTCAATACAAAAACCACAAATAGAATCCAAGTTGCACATCAGATTCATTGAAGAAGATATCCATGTATTAATTCCTGACATTAATACATTCTAGACTCAATCAAAGGATCATACTTTTCCAAACATTGACCCAAATCCAAAATGATTGTTCACAGAATTTAAACTCTTCCTTGAAAAGTACCTAAGAACACCCATTACACTCCCACTTTGAGAGAACAAATGCAAACTCCCTTAAAGACATGATTTATTAAAAATAAAGAATGCTTGCAGACAATCCAATGCAACTGTATATATTCCCTACATATATGTGACCTGCAAGTAAGAAATAATCTGCGAGATGTATCTATTCAAAGACAAAAGAATAGGAACATCAACCACTATAGCTAAGAAAATTACATGTAAAAATGGAACCCCTCTTGGAAATATCCTTTAGAGAATTTCTCCAAAAATTTGGAACCCTTACAAAATGAGAAGACCTCTGAAGAATAAAGCAGGGAGAAGAATTTCAGATTTCATCTCTGACAATGACCACTGTCTCAAATTGTTCTGCATTAACTTCTCACACACTTGGCCTGCAGAAAATCTTCTCTGACAAACTCAAAAAGTTTTTGAAATCCCTAGGCAACTACTCTTGAGATACTTGACGTGTATTACAACCGACTGCAAAAACAGACTCGTCATATCGAGAGCTTTCCAATGATATATAATCCTTGTATATTTGGGCAAAAAATAACCAGCTAGTGAATTAAACTCTCATGCAGGTTAGTCATTTAAATTCTGGCATTTCTATACTACAGTCCAAACTATATTTTTAATTTTGACTTTTGCCTTGATTCTCCTTCTACGCTCCACCACATGGCACCCTCTAATTGGCTCCAGGGTTCCTATCCTACCACCTCAGCAT